>NC_135449.1:2818106-3118106 GCF_051991255.1 Vanacampus margaritifer
CCGCTTTTTACATAATGTGAAAAAAAAAAAAAAAAAAAAAAAAGAACGTGAAGGTCCGTTTGTCTCAGAAGGACACTTGAAGGTTAATACTGTGCGTGGTGACACCGTGAAAATAATTACGCTGCCTCTCGGAGATCATGGCACACACGGGCCATCAGACTAACACACACACACACACACATATATGCCTGCGTGTCAAAGTGACGGATGAGGGAGCGCGAAGAGCTATTCCTCATTGAATTGACATTAATCCACAACAGTCTTCGCAGCTTTTTATTCGTCTACATGTTGCTTTACCGTTTGTGTTCAAATATTTGTTTAACGAGTTCTAAACACCACGCTACAGATGCTGTTCCACATACGTTTGTTAATTTGACACATTATCTGTAAATAAAACAATTTCTATTATTTTAGTTTTTTTTTTTTTTTGGGGGGGGGGGGGGTTTTCCATAAAAAAATCATAAAAAAAAAAGAAGCAAAACTTGTTATGAATAATGTTATGAATTATTTTCTTTTTCTATAGGCAAAAAAAGATTTCTTTTAACTCATTCCCTCCCTGCCATTTTCCCCGATTTCCCTGTTTTACTGGAAGGTCCACAAAATATTCAGTTCTTTTGCTATAAAAATATGCAACTTACCAAAAGAAAGATTAGAGTCTCTTCTTTCATCAGGGAAAAATTTTGCAGCAATTAGCATTAGAATATAGCTAAGTCTTATCATCATTCACAAACCTGTTGAAAACACTGGCAAAAAGAGCTTGTTGCAACACGGCTGTCGGCTGATCTCTTATACTCTGCTGCCACCTGCTGGCCGTTTTTTTGTAATAACTACCATTGCTTTAAGCAATCTCGTCACGTCAGAGTATGTATCCAAAGCCTTCTGTATGCGCTAGCATAAAAAACAAAAATATATATAAATACGTTTTTGGGAGTGAAGGTCAAAGTACTAAAAAAACGTATTTACATGTTTTTGGGTTTGAATGAGTTAAGGCCATTACACCCAATCAGAGCTCTAAGGTACACTGAAAAAAAAAGGCACACAATAATATCATCTGGATCCAGAAACATATTTGAATATGTTATGATGAATATATGATGATCACTTAGAAAAATGTATCTGGAGCCAGATGATGTCATTTCACTACCAGAATGAAACTTTCCCAGGGCGTTGGCCAGCAAATGGGCATGTTGGCCATCTTACCTCTTAAAGTGGCTGAGCAGGGCCCCCACCAGCTCACCGATGCGGTTCTCGTTGGCGGGCACCAGGCCCTGCAGGCACACCACCATGTCTCGGCTGTCCTTGGTGTGGAAAACCACCAGCTGGTCTTTGCCCGGCGACACGCTCATGCCCGTGACCTGCCAGACAAATTAGCAAAAATGACATTCAAAGTGAGCAACTTATATCTTTGTCAAGGCAGAATGTTGTCCTGCAGGTGTCGTGTCGAGCGAGCGGCGCGATGCTGCGAAGATGATGTCTTTACCGCGCTGTCAAATTGAGTCGAGAAGGGGGAAAATAATCCATCAAAGTCAAAGCGGGTAAAGATTTATTGAAGTGCCTCCCGCCCCAGGGGAACGGTCAAATGTTCTTTTAATCAAAAGCAGCAGGACCCAAACAATTAGTTTGACTTATGCATTTTTAAAGACGCAGGCGGAAAAGGACGATAAGCGGCCTGGAGCTTCTGTTGTTGCAATTGCGCTTCATCTCACTTGCTGTTTATTTCGCTGCAACTGTAGTTTATGAGTGCGCCGCCTTCGGAGTTTTTTCCCAAGCCGCGAGCCGCCGCTTTGTCAGATATGCCGTCGCTCGAGTCAAGTGGGGGGAAAAGTAACAATGGCGCCTTTACGAGCGTAGCTGAACACACACATACAAAATGAACACACTCACAAGGAGCTGCTGCTAACGCTAACAAACAACTGATTGACCACGCCCCTTAAAGGCACACATCCAATATGCGGACTTTCCAGCTTTTTTTTTTTAGAAAAGCAGTTTATTTCTTTTCATTCTCTTTTAACTCTTTGACTGCCAGACGTTTTCAGAAAAGGGATGCCGTGGGTGCCAGCCGATTTTAAGCATTTTGACTGATCTTTCAAGGTCCATAGAAAATTATGTGTTTGGACTATGGAAACACACATACTGCCAAAACAAGATTGGACTCTCATCTTCCATCAGAAAAAAAAAGTTTGTTTCTACCTTATTCCGTTTTTGAGTAATCAACAATAGAAAATGGTTAGTTTCACCTGTTTTGAAAAAAAAAAAACGTCTTTTAACGTCTTTGGCACTCCTCCATAGGATTTTACGAAACGTTATTTAACGTTTTTGGCAGTCAAAGAGTTAATATGCTTTATTATGGTGTGGGCCAAAAGTGTTACGATCCCTCGCAATTATTAGCGCCACATTGACTTTATTTTTGAAGGCTTAATTGCAGGGCAGCCCGCTTGGCTGCTACTAACGAGTTGCTAAATGATACTTTCTTGATTTGTTTTTTCTCGCCTTGATCCACTAAATCACTTTTGATCCGCCGAATGAAGCCGCGGCGGCCACTCGTCTGTCCGGCCATCTGTTTAATTGTCTCTCCGCAGGACACCACATGTTGACGAGGGGCTGGCTGGGCGCGATCATCCTTTTGGCGCGGGGAGGACAACTGAATGTGCTGACCTTTATTTCCCCCCTTTTTTTTTTAAAGCTACAAACATACACTTGCCATCTGAAGTAGGGTTATTTTCCGCCTGAATGGAGTTTATACATTTTATTTTTTTTAATATATATTTTTTTAAATTTTGTATTTTTTTTTTTAAATATTTTTGGTCTAAAATTTTAGGTTTTCTATTTTGTTGACGTGACATGGTGATTACAAACCTGCACTTTTTAACTTACTTTTTTTTTTTATTAACTTGACACTGTAGCACTTTGAGATTTCATTGGAAATGTAAAATGCATTACAAACAAAAATTTATAATTTTTATATTTAGCTCTTTGACTGCCAAAAACGTTAAATAAAAAAAGGAGGAGTGCCAAAGACGTTAAAAGACGTTTTTGTTTGTTTTTTTCAAAACAGAGGTGAAACTAACCATTTTCTATTGTTGATTACTGAAAAACGGAATAAGGTAGAAACAAACTTTTTTTTCTGATGAAAGATGAGAGTCCAATCCTTTATTTGGTAGTATGTGTGTTTCCATAGTCCAAACACATAATTTTCTGTGGACCTTGAAAGATCAGTCAAAAATGCTTAAATCGACTGGCACCCACGGCATCCCTTTTCTGAAAACGTCTGGCAGTCAAAGAGTTAATAAAAATATTTTATATAAAATATTCTATATAAAATATTTATTATTATTATTATTGTTATTAATTAGGTGTTTATTACAGTAGTTTACAGTACATTAATTGCTTCATTTTTCCCCCTCACTTCGCTCGAGGTGAGTCAGCGTTTGCACAAAGCGTAGTTGTAAAGCTGTAAATAAATTATTTTGGCTTTCTTTGTCTTGTTTTTGTTGTTTAAGGGTTTAAGGGTCACAAAAGCCAAAAATAAGCATCAAAGTCACTTTTTTGCCGGATGTTTTTTTTTTGGGGGGGGGGGGGGGGGGTCAGACACCTAGCCATGTTCTAATGCTGATTATTTAAACTAAACTAAGCGTTAATATAGGAAATTCTATAAATTTTTGAAGAGGACGTCAATTGCACGTACTTTTGCATCACCAAACTAAAATGGCCGTACACCAGGAAGTTACGGGAAGGTTAACGGCAGAAAAAAGGAAGCGGGACGAACGGGTACACGAGGAGATGAACGACTCTCCTCGAGAAACAGAAGGAGGAAGAGGAGAAGCGCCTCGCCGCCAGACATCAGCTGATCCGCTCGGTCGCTATGACGACGCCATCTCCTGGGAAGTTGGCATGACAACGGTGGGAAGGAAGCGGAGACAGTGCGGGGGGAGATGTATCAGGTGGGGGGGCGTGGGGGTGATTGGGGGAGGGCGGGTGTTGCTTATCGGAAGTGGGGGGAAGAAAGTTGGAAAGTCGCTGAGGCAGAGATGCTGCTCAGGTGATGATGTCATTGTGTTGTTTTTTTGCACAGGTGTTGAGGAGCTTGCTTAAAATAACTAAAATCACATCTTTTGGCCCCCGCACCCGACGCCATCTGTCGCGACTGCGGCTGTCTCCTGGCTCTCAGTTTCCCTCCCGCCAGGTGAAACCCTCATCCCTCATCCCCTTCAAATCTCAAGGAAAAGAGGTTAACCTATCTTTAGGTGCTTTTTTCAGCTTTTAGCTCAAATATGCTCGATAGCTAGCAAATATGTATGTTTTTATTTTATTATATTTTTTACCCTGGAACATTTATTTTTTTTTAAATCTATGTACGTTTTTTGTGGACTAAGTGATGAAATGAAAGAATCCTACGTTGTAAAGCGGGATGCTCTTCATGAGTTTGTACTGCTTGAGGGGGTCCATCTTGTACAGGTGTCGGTCGGTGATGAGCACAGCTCTGTCTTCCGCCTTGTTGAAGCGGTTGATCTGGGAACACAATCGCAGATGTTATCCTAGTCTGGTTTCCCCTAAAAAGAAAAACAAGGCGCAAAGGTGCTGAGGCCGCCACCTTGCGCACGTTGCACGCAAACAGGACCCGCATGAATTTGTCTTTGCGCTGCAGCTCGCTGGCGACCAACGCGAAGGACGCCGTGCTATCGGGGCTGTCTCGCTTCTGAAAAAAAAAGACACAACAAAGGCTCCATATGTATCAGAGTAATAACATGAAGTCAACAGATTCACAGTTGCTAGGTAGAATATATTTTCTATGAAATAACATCTAAGTTAGCAGTTGAATGTGAAGGCCACATTTTACTGTTAAAACTGACAGATGAAGACAATAATTTTTTACAATTTTATTTAAATTATTAATTGAATTATTAGAAGTCTTAAATTTAAGTCTTAAATTAAATTTAAATGACTTCACCAATTATTATTGAATAAAATAAAAAATATTAATTGTTATTATTATTACCTGCTATTATTATACTATATTTTTATTTTTGAATTTACAATAAATCAATTATCCAATAAATTTAATGAAACAAATCAACAAAAATATTTTTAAATTAACCACAAAATAATTCAATTTATCTGTAATTCAGATACTCTTAATAAAAAATAGTTACAAAATTAAAAATAAATAAATGCAATAAAATAATAATAATAATTATTAATTATTATTACTAATTATTAAAAAAAAAAAAAAAAAAAATTTGGGATGCTGCAGTAAACCACAAATAGCTAAACTCACAAATAGCGACCCGCGACCAAGCAGGGTTTCACTGTATTATCTCAGAGAGCAGTCGAACAACTTACCAGGTAATTTCCTTCCCAGGCTCTCTGCAGCCCGAGGTCAACCCTGTGGTCCTTCAAGGCCTCCAGGCAGGCCACCTTCGCCTTCACCTGCAGAGTCTCCTCTGCATTAAGGCCTTTGATCAGCGTCCATGCCCACCACCTGCAGAAGGGGGAAAAGGGCAAAAAACAAACAAAAAAAAAAACCACCTTATTAGAGCAGTGGAAAATCGACCCCGAGTGGACTCCTCTATCGTCTCCGGGGGAGGGGGAAGTTCTCGTTGAGCAAACCGCCGTCAGGATGAAAGGAAGCGATGGGTTTTTTGGAGGATGCAGGGAATAAAAGAAAAAAAAATCCATTCTCAGTGTGAGCAGAAGGAAACATGCTTCAAAGGGCCGCATCTGGATGAGAAACAAGACCTGAGGCCTTGTCAGTCTCCAGCGGTTCGCGGGTCAAATCCAAGGCTGCCAGGTTTGGAAAAACACCGATTGAGAGGCCACGCTGGCTGGCCGCGCTTACTTGGAAGCACATTTTCTGTTTTTAGACTGCTTGAAATCACAAGTAAACAGCCAAAACGGTTATTTCATTTGTCCAATTTGAAAACGAAATGTGCTTATGATTATTAAAATTATTGATTCTAAAATAGCTGATAAACCTAATAAGTGTTTTTGGGGTGTCACCAGCAGGTTACACAGTAAAATAACAGCAAAAAGAGTAAGAAGAACAAATGGATGTTCATATTTAGTTTCAGAGGTCCCTGAAGGCAACGTATGGTAAGACGGTGGTTAATGGACAGCCAGGAAGTGCAAATGCAGTGAGCGCTAGCTTAGCCTGGAGCTACATGCGCGACCGCAGAGATCTCCTTTGTTGTTTCCTAATAAACCTTCTGGAAAGAAGAAGTAGCAGCAGCAGCAGCCAGATCTATAAAAAAGGAACCAGAGCAGGAGTGCAGGAGTGCAGGGGGCGGAGCTACATGGTTGTCAGCCTCTTGCCACCCCCATACCAAAGGTAACATTTTGGTATCCCTGATTTTTTTTTCATATGATTATTAGTTTTAATGTTATAGTTGTTTATATTATTATTATTATATATATATTTTTTGAAATTATATTTATTCATTATAAAATCGCCCTGGCCACCCCAATAAAAGTTTTCTGGCAACGCTCCAGTAGATACACTTTTGTGCTCAAGGGCCAAATATAATTTTTTTTTAACGGACATGTATTTATACTTATTAACTCTTTGACTGCCAAAAACGTTAAATAACGTTTAGTAAAATCCTAGGGAGGAGTGCCAAAGACGTTAAAAGACGTTTGTTTCAAAACAGAGGTGAAACTAACCATTTTCTATTGTTGATTACTGAAAAACGGAATAAGGTAGAAACAAACTTTTTTATTTCTGATGAAAGATGAGAGTCCAATCTTTCATTTGGTAGTATGTGTGTTTCCATAGTCCGAACACATAATTTTCTGTGGACCTTGAAAGATCAGTCAAAAATGCTTAAATCGGCTGGCACCCACACGGCATCCCTTTTCTGAAAACGTCTGGCAGTCAAAGAGTTAAAAATTTATCTTAACACATCCACCCATCTATTTATTTATTTCATAAATTTTCTATAGAAAAACCTATTCCGGGTCAAGGTGAGCTAGAGCCAGGTGAAAGGCAATTTTAGGATTTTTTAAAATTTTTTTTTTTTACAGTACTTTTGATATAAATGCTCTGTCAGCCAAATAGGCCGTAATCTGGCCCCCGTGCCATATTTTGCCCACCATTGGACTAGCACATGTACCTGTTATAAATGTTCCTGAGCGCCTCTTCGAACTTGCGCAGCACTTTGGGCGGCGAGGGCCACTTGATGTGCCGGCCGCGGTCCTTCATGGAGCGCACGTTGCGGAAGCGGCGGTTCAGCTCGCGGATGTAGGACTTGACCTTGTAGTGGCGGTAGGCCTGCAGGATGACCAGGCCCGCCCGCATGCGCCGGTACTGGATGCGGGCGATGGTGCCCCTCCACACCTGGAGATGCAACCCCGACAAAAACAGATGAGTGTCTACAGGGTCTACTTTCAGGCTAACCAGACCGGCCGAGTGGCTGTTAACATGAATATTCAAATGCAGCAGCACCCTCGGGTGTCATAACATTCCATCAATTTCAAAGCCCGATCAGCACAACCATTATCGGGTGCACTGCTTGCTTGTTTAAGTCAGTTCACACTATTAGAAAAGCCGCGTGAACATGTTTTGATGTGTTTTATTAAATTTGCAGTGCAAAATTATAAAAGGGGAATAAAAAGGAAACTATTTTGTGTCCAGAAATGATCAAAACGGGTACATAATGTATAAAATGGACTGTAAAAATTTCTTTCTTTCGCCTGTGTGTGTGTAAAAATAAAGCAGCAGATGAAATAACATTTAATGCTGAATCCGGCGCAAAGTCATGATCGAGATCATGAATATTTCATGCATTGGGGGCGCGTGTCTGCGGGGGGGGGGGGGGGGGGGTGTGTGGCTGACGGCAAGAAGGAAGCACATTACCAGCACATGAATAATAAAAATGCGCAGGAGGTGGTCTTCACCTGACGAGCTCGCCGCCATAATTGGAGGGGAGGAGGATAAGTCACGCCGCAGCACAAGTTGCCAACGGCTAATTTGTCTCATTCCCGGCATTGTTAATTATCTTGGGCGAGATGAGGTCCGCCGCATTGACAAGTGGGAATTCAGCTTTTAAAGGAGACATTATCAGTGTGCTTAAAGGGGAAGTCAACCCCCATTTTTTGGGGGGACAATATGTTTGTATGGAGCCTCATTGGTCTAAATATGGTATTGTTGTTAATATTGCGTTAGAGGAATGAGTTAACTCTTTGACTGCCAGACGTTTTCAGAAAAGGGATGCCGTGGGTGCCAGCCGATTTAAGCATTTTTGACTGATCTTTCAAGGTCCACAGAAAATAATGTGTTTGGACTATGGAAACACACATACTACCAAATTAAAGATTGGACTCTCATCTTTCATCAGAAAAAAATGTTTGTTTCTACCTTATTCCGTTTTTCAGTAATCAACAATAGAAAATGGTTAGGAACACCTCTGTTTTGAAAAAAACGTCTTTTAACGTCTTTGGCACTCCTCCATAGGATTTTACTAAACGTTATTTAACGTTTTTGGCAGTCAAAGAGTTAAGCAGAAAAATGCAGCCGTTTTTTTCCATCTCAGGGGGCGGCCATTTTGCCACTTGCTGTGGACTAAAGATGACATCACAGTTGCTCAGGGCTCAGGCAACGGCCAATCACAGCTCACCTGTTTTCTGAAGCCGAGCTGTGATTGGTCGTTACCTGAGCCTTGAGTGAAGTCATCTTCAGTTGACAGCAAGTGGCAAAATGGCCGCCCCTTGAGATGGATAAAAATGGCTGCATTTGGATTCATAACTCTTATTCCACAAATGTAATATTAATCCGAAATGTCATGTTTAAACTAGTGAGGTCACATATAACATATTACTGTCAAGAAATGTTTACGGTTGACTTTCATTTGAATAATTTCAAACGGTTCCAAGATGTCGCAATATGTGGCATGCTTTTGTCAAATTACGCCCAGGCTCAATAATCATAGGCATATTTCACCAGCATGGTGAAATTGGCTCATTTCATAGTGGTAGAAAAAATAAATAAATAATTCATTTCTGATTTCATTTCAATGGGGTCACCGAACAGTCAAGACACCACTGTATTAAAATTTGACAAAAAAAAGCCTTGGGGGAGTTCGAAGCTCTCTCGACCAGCACGGAACGACGCAAGTCAGAACCCGGCATTATGACGTGTGCCTGCATGAGCGAGAATTGAATGCCTGCTGCACTGCGCTGCTCCGCGTGTATCCAAGCAGATCGCTAATTAAAGCCAAGCGCTGTGGGAAGTGAGAGGGGGGAGGAGCAGGGGGTCAATTGCGGGGGAGGAGGAATCAAATAAAAGAGCATCAAGTGACAATAAATCACATCACCGCTGACAAAAAAATGTTCTCATTATGGTGTAAATGTGTGTGTGTGTGTGGGGGGGGGGGTTGTCGGGGGGGGTTCTCACGCTCCAACATGGCGGCGGCAAGACAACAACACCCTGGGGACAGGTGGGGATATAAAACAGGCTCCAAATAAGACGGCCAGACAGAGCAGCCCTGCAGACCTGCGGCAATAAAAGTGAGTGCTTTTCCTGCACCCTTGTCAGGATTTACAAGACCATCAGAGACCAATAGGAAGAAAATGAATTGACCACCGACGCATTAGAGATGTCCGTTTGTAACAAAACAGGCTTACACAAATGTATCGAAAAGATTTCCACTTGTTTTTAACTGTACATGAAAAACAGATCTTGTGGTGACATAATGCTGCACGGCTCCCGCAGAGGGAAAAGTTAACAGACATCGTAGTATCGATTTGTGACTAAATATGAAATTGACCATATTTGGACCGGACATAAATTTGCTAATTTTGCTTTGACAAGTTCTTTTTACTTAAAATGAATTTATCAGGCAAGGTCATTGTTCTTATTTTAAGATACTTATTACTTAATTATCTTATTTGATCAAGCAGTCTTGGCATTGAGTGTTAACAGTTTTAAGTGCTGTGAGGCTTAAAAACAAGCATTTTCCATATTTTAAGATGACAACTAACCAACATCAAAGGCCCTGTACTGGGGTTTCATAAATTGAATTTTCTTAGTTTAAGATTTTGCATAATCTAGTGATAAGATAAATGGAAAAAATACAAGTATGAAAACAATCAGGCAAAAGTGCAATATAGCTTAAGTGGTTCGTTTCGTTATATTTACTAAGTTTACTATTATTTTCTTATTTTTCAAAATCTTTCCAGGTAAATTTAAGTAAAATGTTCTTGTTCTAATGGCAGATAAAAATGAGCTTTTTTTAAGTAATAATTTTCTTATTTTACTGTATATATATATATATAAATTTTCTACTGTCCTTTTTGCAGTGTGCTAAAAAAATACTTGTGTATTTTAAGAAAATATTCTATTGATTACAGCTTGAAAAAAAGAAAACATCACTTGTTTTTAGTCTAAAAATACTATTTTCCAGACCGCTGTTGTTGATAAGGGCCTAGTATTGTTTTCTTATTTTTCAAAATCTTACAGGTAAATTTAAGCAACATTTTCTTGTTCTGTTGGCAGATACATTTGCTTATTTGAAGTAATACATTTCTTATTTTACTTTATATTTTTCTGAACTTTTCTACTGCCCTTTCTGTGTATAGTGCGCGGGACGCGTCTGCTTTGGCGGCCATTGTGAAAGGGGCTACTGAGGAGTGTGACCATTGCCCCGCCCACTCACTCCACTGACACACTTCACTGCGGCCAGGGGGGGGGGGGGGGGTGGTCGTCCTCAGGGAATATCGAGCTTCATTTTCCTAGCAACGAGCTGCAGGGAGCAACGGGGGAGGCGAGTTTGTGACACACTTTTGGCCAGGCGGGGAGCACTGCGGTTATGATAGCAATCGATCCATCGGGAGCTTCGCCGTGTGTGCAAACACACTTTCGTGATACAGTAGTGACGTATTTGCCAACAAAGCGATGCTTTGTCTATCGACTAGACAACATCGACAGGCCATCAATTCAGGATACACGTTTACTTCTGGCATTTTTGTGCAAGCCGTGAGATTTTCCCCCAATGTAAAATAAGTGCAATAAAGGTTGGTGACGTGGTTCGGATGAGGGCTAAAGCGCATGTAGTCTCGTGTCAAGTCTCCCCTCGAGCTGGATTTGACTTCCCAATCTACTGAATAAGGACGCCATTTTGCGAAGGAGAAGACAACGATAGGAAATAAAAAAAAAAGAGTCTTGGCCACACTGACAGCTGATGCCCTGAGAGCGCAGGACAGGAGAAAAGGCTTTGGAAAGCAATTAAGGCGGCGGGGGCAGAGAATTCCCGAGGGGAATCTTTGGTCTCGCTGCTTTGACAGGCACACACTTACTGGGATGTGGTCTGATGCGCTGGAATTTATGAAATATTCATTTGGTCACGTGGGGAGGAAATGGAGCTCATGTCAGTGGGCCTTTCTTGACTTGTGTGATTGTTCCAAGTGGGAATGATTTGGGAATGACTAATTTGCATAATAACTCATTCACTGCCATCCATTTGCACTGAAGCAACCCCCTTCGCTCCAGGCTGTTTTACTGGATTTTGGCTGATTTTGCAGGGCTTACAGAATATTGTGTTTTATTCCTATAAAAGCATG
Organism: Vanacampus margaritifer; assembly: GCF_051991255.1. Taxonomy (NCBI): domain Eukaryota; kingdom Metazoa; phylum Chordata; class Actinopteri; order Syngnathiformes; family Syngnathidae; genus Vanacampus; species Vanacampus margaritifer. The sequence goes on from NC_135449.1 coordinate 2,829,657, forward strand.
GAGTCTACCAAAAGAACAATTGGAGTCTCTTCTTCCATCAGGAAACAAAGTATATTTCTATCCATTTCCGTTTTGCAGCAATTTGCATTAGAATACAGCTAAGTTTCATCATTATTGGGAAGACAACTTGTTGCAACATGGCCCTGGTTGATCTCTTATACTCTGCTGCCACCTGCTGGCCGTTTTTGTAATAACTACCATTCTTCAAGCATCCCTCTTCAGTTCAGAGGCTGCATCAAAGTCTTCTGTAAGCTTAAAAAAAAAAAACCCATTAAGAAACGTATAAATACGTCTTTGGGAGCATATTAATATTTAAAATAGGGCAGTGTGCAAAAGTGACATCAGCCCGGGATCAAGCTTGCCCATATTTGGAAGTGCTTGCGTGACTGTCAACCAGGAAGTAACATGCAGGCTTTTTCCTCTGGTTGGTCTATTTCTGTTAGCGCTCTGAAATCACTCCGCCAGCATCTTGTTTTTCCTCAGATTTTTGCTGAAATACTAAATTATTGGCATTTTTGTGCTCTTTCCATAACGCTGTAAAATGCCACAAGATGAGGTCAGCTCCACATAGACTAATATTGCAAGTGGAAGTAACTTTTAGTCGCATGTGCATGTACACATGCACTTGAAAGTGAAACTAATCCGTCTTATTTCTAAACAGAGGGTTTACTATAGGACACTTTTAAAAGACATCCAAGTGTGGCTGCTGTCCTCTGATGTTTGCTTTGCTTGCAAAGACGCCACAATTCCTGCGGGTGTTCCCTTTGCCATCAAAGTTCGTTCTCCCTGGGAGACACGTGATAGGACCGCGTTGGAAGGGAGGAGGAGGAGGAGGAGGACGTGGGATGGGAGATCAAATGGATCAATACGTGAAGGTCAACCGATCAATTGGCTTCAGAAGCTAATTTGAACACGTTCTTAGGGTAGGCAACATGAAGGAATCTGCCAAAGTGATTCCGATGGAAACGGGCTGAATTGCAAATAAAGAGTTGACACGTGCGTGTGTGTGTGTGTGTGTCAGTCGAGACGGAATCACGAAGGGAGCATCCAGGCGAGTTGCAGCCTCCGCTTGACAGACAAAGTCGTGTTCCTTCTGTCAACACGGTTTGATTCGCGTGCGGTTCACGTAGAACGCTGCCATGTCAAGGCATTGCCGACACGTGACGGGCTGACAAAATGTCCGCCTGACGTGTACAAAACGATGGAGGACCAAAACTGCCAACATTAAAAATTTATAAATGACTAAATAAATAAATGAATGAATAAAAGTGAAAATAAAAAACGGATATCCATCTATCCATCCATTTTTTTTAACCGCTTGTCTATAAAAAAAAAATATTCAAAAATTAAATACAAAAAATAAATATAAATGGAGATAGAAACAACAAAATATATATCCCTAAATAAACAAAAGTAAAAATAAATAAAAATAATACAAAAATGAGATTAGAAAATAAATAAATACAAAAATAAATATATAAATTGAATTAAATATAAATCAATCAATAAAAATGCTCTGCTCTCACTCACATTTATTTATTTCATGTTGGAGACACTGTCAGGACAAAATATTATTCAAATGAGGGGGCGGCTCTAAACGTGTCTTGGGATTGGACTAAACTGCCTTTCAATGGTCGAGTGAGCAGGTCGGCGAACAAGGAAGTAAATGAACTAAAAAAAAATGTGAGCAGAGCAGAGCGTTTTTATCTATTAATTGATATTTAATTCTATTTATATACACCAGTATTTATTTCAACATTTCTATTTACATTTATTTTTTGAATCTATTTTTTTTATTTATTCATTTACTTAGAGAGAGATATATTTTGTTGTATTTTATTTTTGAATCATATTTTTCTATCCGTTTTTTTTTAAAACTTTTATTCAATTATTTAGTCATTTATTTTTAATGTTGGCAGTTTTGACCCTCCATACAGAACAAGTAGTAAACACGAACATGTCCCTCTGTACTGGCGATGGCAGACAAATGCAAGAGGTGGTGATATATTAACACCAGTCCTAAAACCATCGTAGCCAATTATACGGCTGAAAAAAGTGGAAAAGAGCGTCGGGACGCAATCTGCATCGCACCCTCACCTTCTGCAGTAAGAGGACGATCCTCTGGAGCATGACGGTGCGCTTCTCCTCCAGGCTGAAAAGCGTGCGCGGCGTACGCACAAACACTTTGGTCTTGCCGTAGGCCACGTCGTCCTCAAACCGGCAGCTCTGCAGGAGCTTCTTGACCGCGTCCTTGTCTGAGGGAAGGTCGTGGTTGGGCCACGTGAACTCCGAGATCAACTTGTACCTGCGGGGTGGGACGCAAGATTAGGAACACGGTACGATATTATGAATTTCAACACGTCATGTTTATGTCATTGCGGCCCCTGAGGATGTTTTTATACATGATAAAAAAAAATCACTTCCAAAGCAAAAGTGAAATAAGTTTCTTCTTGCATGCAATATTTCAAACCATCAGAAAAAAAATGTGTGGGAATCTTTTATGGGCATATTTCTAAAAATGTGCACGAGCAAGCCCTTGTGTAATTTACATAATCCCGCTCGTATAAAACAAGGCCAGCTCTTCAAAAAGGGGCAAGAAAAAGGGCCTGTAAAATGGACTATAACGTCCTATCTATGAGGTCTTTTATGAAGACACCTGGGAGCTGTTTAAAAATAGAGAAACACATAATTAGTCTCCTTTACTAGATACAAATCAGCCTTAGCCATCTCGTTTACAGTGCCTATGTGAATGATAGCGCCCTCAAACGAGCACAGGGGCCGCTTTCCTCGCAACAAGACGTGTGATTCATAACCGCTTCGAGTCCACAGCAGCCAAACGATGACATCACTTGACACCACAAACAAAATCGGCCACCCCGCAAGACAGCATCTTGAAAACATCCGACACGTTCTTTTCCTCGACATTTGGCGCGCCGAGTCAATGCTTAAGCTGTGATGTAATAGATGTGACCTAATGCTGTGTGGACAGTGGGTGAGTGTAACAGATGGCGAACGAGACAACAAGTGTGCTTACGTGTCAAAGCAGTCAGATTATGCATCTTCCATCGGTTCAAACTGCAATTAACTGCAATGTTTTGCAATAGTGGGGCAAAAAACGAATTTTTTTTTTACCTGTGCAGGAATCTCGGGTACGTCTGTCTGTAGGCAAAGCCGGCGCGCCGCACCCGAACGTTCTCCAGAAGGCCCAGGTACTCCACCTGGTGGCGGCAACGCTCGCGCTCAAAGAGCAGCGGCGACTTGACGTCGTTGGGCTTGATGCAACGCACATAGTAGGGCTCCTGCACAGCGCGGCAGAAAATAAATCAAAGGTGTAAAAGTGTGAAAAAGGTCGAACCATGTTTGGGCCATCCATTGCTTTTGGAAAAAATAAAATAAACTGGCAGATGCACAAAGTACTGGAATGGCAACTTTGATCTGATCTTAATTTTTTCTGTTAGTGCACCATCTAGTGGCCGAATTGCATATGTTATTTGTCTGCTTAAAAACACTAAGACTTAGAACTAAGTGTTTTTTTTTAAAGAACTTCTGAATGTCCTAAAAAGCACTTAGGGCTGTAATTGTTACAAAATATATCCTGCCACTTGGTTTTAGGTGTTCACCACTAAACCAGTAGAGGGCAGTCATCCACTAAACATGCCCAGAAAAAGACAAGAATAAGAAGTTATTGATGTCATGTAGCTAACAGCTAGTTCTAGCCTTGTTTACTCGCGGAATAATGTTGAAGTATCATGTTTAAGTGACTTTTAAGACACTATTACATGTGTAATGTAGATATAATATGTAAGCGTGACCTAAATGGTAGTTAGTATTTGCCTTAAGCGGTAACAACTAGCGCACTAATGCTAATCACAATTGCTAAACATTTAGCATAGGTTCATTTTGTTGGTGTTTAAGAATGCTTATGTGTACAAAATAACTAATTATGAGTACTTATATCCACTTAATTCAATTTACGGATTAAAAAAATGGATAAAAAAAAAAAAGATTATCTGATGGAATAATCAATAGGATTTCGCCTTTCACAGTCAACCACGGGGAGAGGCGGCCATTTTTTTACACAAATGAGTCGCCACCTTGCTCGCCAAGTTCTCCACCAAGGAGATCATGGAGTTTTTGAAGAGCGTGGCGGCAGTGAGCGGCCGCTTGGTGACCTCTGTGATGCTCAGCTTGCCCTCGGGCCACATGGCCTTCAGCACCGGGTTGGAACTGGACGTGAGAAACAAAAAAATGGGAGAATGCTTGGTAAATTTGTCCGCAACGTGGCCATTTTTTTATTTTATTTCCAATTTTAACCTTCAAGTCCACGTAAGAAACCTGACTCGGCAAGTGTGACTTGCGGCAGCAGATAAATTATGGGGAGAAAAAAAGACGTGCGTGTAATGTGTCACACCTGTTATAGAGCAGCCTCTTGAAGTCCTGAAACAGAGTGTCTTTGTTCTTGTCGATGAAACCCACCACCGAGTAGCTGCGAAACGGAAAGAGGAGGGGAGGCAGGTAAGAAGCACAAACACATTTTCTACAAGTTAATCCTATTAAGTGAGTCCAGCTGAGCGATAGCAGGCGTGCTCTGGCGGCGCAAAGTAGCTGAGGGATCAATCAAGCCCCCCCCCCCCATGCAACACCCCCCACCCCCAGTGGGCACGGGGGGGGGGGGGGCTCTTAACCCGAGAGCGTTAAGAGGGCTTAGCATGTGTGATTTATTCATTTGAACGGTGTCCAGTGGCTTTAGGGATTGCCACCAAGCAATGATGATGTCATTTAAACACTTCTCCGTGAAAGTCGTTTTAACATGCGCGAGTGGAGTCAATCGCGTTAAACGTTAATACTCACACCACATCGCCGGCGTAGTGTCGGATGCGAAAGTCCCGGTCAAACTCCAAATTCTTGTCGGTCGGTGAGAGCTAAACAAAGACAAGAAATGCAGTATTTTGTTTATTTAACGATGGTGCGATTACGGTGAACGGCGATAGTCTGCAAAATATTGAAATTTACATAAACAGTGTGAAATCTGGGCCTTTCTAGTTGAACACATTTTTTTTTCTGTTTATGAATGGCAACAACTGGATAAGCAGGTTAATTACACCTTCTGCCACCTAGTGGAAGATCACGTAATTGTTCTGTTTATCTTTAACCCCTTCAGACCCACTTTTTTTTTTTGCTGGGCATTTTTGTTGTTTTCGTTTTACTGATTTGGACTCTTTTTCCCCACGTAAGAAAAACATGGGGAAACTTTTTGGGGTTATCTCATTTTTTTATTTGTTACAGTGGACGCCAGGATAGAATGGCTGTCATGTGTTGTAAATTTACCAAGTTTATATGTAACATTTTTAACATGAACATCATGCAAATCAACTTGCAATTGTGATTGGTTAGTTAAGATGCAATCATGAACCAGAAGTAAGCATGCTTAAATGAACACATATTTCAGTAAATAAACAGCCTAATCATTTTGGGGCAAATTACTAATAAATGAGGATTTTGTGCTGGTAATCCCGAATCTAAATCTAGATTGATTTAGATCCAACACGGCAAGTAATCCACACTGCACTGTAGCTACCAACGAGCTAAGATGACATCACCCTCTTTACTTCTTTTCCCAAAGCCAGCAGTGTTCACCCGAGTGCTAAAAGTTGTGCTGAACTATGCAGGAGAGCAAATCGCGCGAAACTGATTCACGGCTTCAGTGAAGCAGAAAGCGGCCGACTGGGATGAAGCCTGGGAGGAGAGCCGAAGTCTTCGAAACGGGGCATGAGAGAGCGCGAGGGAGAGAGACGGATGGTGGAGTGATGGGAAGAGACATCGCGGGGGGGGGGGGGGGGGAGTGTGGAAGTGGAGGTGTGATGGTTGGATAGAGGCCAGTCAACAAGGTTTCAATTATCAATTAATTTGATAGTCGATTACTTGTCAATTAATCCTAATTTAGAGGATTTGTATGCCAATGTACCACTGCATTAGCATTAGCATTAGCATTCGCAATTAGCGTGAACGAAAGCTGTCGTGAGGCCCATGAGTCGTGGTTGCCACCAGGCCTCGACTGAAACTGAAATAAACAAGGCTGGTGTGAAAGGCCAGAAGGCAACACGCAAACACACACTTGGCACCGGTGAGGTGTTTCAACAAACGTGTTGGCGTGATGGTGTGTATAGAAGGGAAAGTGATAAAACACGGTCAGAATAATGAGCACAGGAAGTAGGGAAGGGGGGGGGGGGTATCGACGCTAAGCAAAGAGGACACTTCAATGACATCAGGAGTAAGTCAGACTTCTTCAACAAGTGATTCTTTTTTTCCTTTTTTTTTTTTTTAGCTGTACATCATAAAAATAAATATTTAAACAAGCTAACCAATACATCTGAAAATGAATGATAAGTGCCACATACAGGCTAAATAACGTGGTTGGGAAACTCACACACAGCGTTCGTAGTGTGTGACGGGAGGTTGCGAAGTGAAAGGGGCGCGTGAGAGAAAAGTAACAAAAACACATCAGAGCGATGTGTCAGCCATGACAGGTGTACAGTACATGGTGACGATTGATGAGGTGCGTTTTGAGGGCCCTTTTTTTTTTTTTTTTTGAACTTGTAGTTGTAGAAAAGGCTGATAGCATAGCTTCATGTTGAGTGTCCATTGAGAGGTCCGCGTGAAGGGAGGGGCTGAAGGCATCTCAGGACGACAACAACAAACTAAATCCTAACATTAAATCTGCTTCATTGGACATTGAATTCTGCCTTTGTGGATGACCTTCCTGACAAGCAGATGTTTACCAAGCACTCATCTGCACTGCATCGCACCCTCCCACTGACGTCATCTATTGCGCTCTCTCGCGCTCTTCCTGACTTCTGCTGCCCTCTAGTGTCCACAAAGAAGATCGACAGCAGTTTAGTGTTGACGCCCCATGACCACATTAATTAGCTAAGTCGCCACCCGCTTTTATAAATGCTCAAAGGGGACCTTATTAAAATGATTTTTTTTTTTTTTTAATGACTAAAATATAGTTGAACAAACTACGGCCACAAGTGTCACTGAATACAAAGAGGGTTTGTTGAGTACCTTGCGACTGGTGTAGTGCGCGTGCTTGGCCAGCTTGTCATTGAGTCCCTGCAGGAAGAGCTCGTCGGTGACTTTGCCCACGTTCATGCAGGCTTCGTCCAGCACGGAGATGATGCCCTTATGCTGCTGCTCCACCAAGTCCACAATGATCTGATTGTTGAAGTAGTCGATCTGGCGGCCCGGCATGACAACAAACAAACAGGTTAGCGTTGTCGATATGTTAATTGTGCATCGGCGCGCAGGCGAGTGGAGCGTACGTGTTTCCACGGGATGCCCTCTCGCTGGTACTCCTCCTGCTCCTGTTTCAAGACCAGCTGGATGAAGAGTTGCTGCAGTTTCTCGTTGCAATAGTTGATGCAGAACTGCTCAAAGCTGACACAAGCAAACAAAAGAGCACGTTTTTGTGGAACTTGCTGAAAAACGTTTTCTTTTTTCTGTTTTTGTGCTCAGGCCATAGCCACATATGATATACAAATAGCAGGGATGTGATTTGACCAAAGTGAAATTATCTGAAAATTTAGCCGGGGGTCTGGGGGCCGCTGGCACCCAGCTAGGTCCAGGGCAGTGCCCTGGTGGGGGGACAAGGAGCTCATGGGTTTTCCGTGTTTTTAAGTACTTTCAATGCACTCACATGACAAAGAAATAGACAAAACAACAGCATAAATTTTCAATGTATATTGAACTATCCCATATAAAATGGCAGTTTTAGTCAACTCAAAATCAGTCACATTCAAAAACATTGGACTGCCTTTGCTTTTAAAAACTATCACTGAGAATATCATCATATCTAACTAATGTGATTACTAAGTTAACACATAAATAATGTTGAAGAGTTCAAATTTCATGAACAAATAATTGTATCATGACCAAATGAAAAGTAACTCATATTAGAGCATACCACAAATGTCTTTGTTATAGCAGAAGATGTTATCTGTCGGAGTCATGTGCATACACAATGAACTACTAAAAAAAATAAAAAAAATCGATTTTTTTTGGGGGGGATAAAAAAAGCGGAATTGCGCGAATTAGCGGAAAAATCACATCCCTGAAATAGTGTCATGGCGCCATCTGGTGGCAGGTAACCATATTGGCCTGCATCGGGAGTCAAGTATTGCTTCTGTCCATCTCAAACCTGTTATTCTGGAAGATCTCAAAGCCGTAAATGTCCAAAACCCCGATGACGGTGTTCTTCCCGTGAATCCTGGCGTTGTAGTCTTTCACCTCGATGATGTTGTTGATGCATCCCACGATCCAACAGAAGAGCCGCTCATACATGGCCTGGCGATGACGAGGACGATAAAGAGAAGCAGGTGAGCGGAGATTGGAAACAAAACAAACATGGTGAGCGTGTGACCCCGCGTCACCTTAGCGAGGGCTTCGCGCCCGTAGCAGGCTTCTTGCACCGTGTGCTGCTTCTCGATGATGTCGCGGCCCGTGGCCACCGTGCGGAACAGCAGAGCTTTCTCCACGTTTTCCTGCTTGGCGGACAGCAGATCGGCCATCACCGACACCGGCTTGGTGGTCTCGATCAGCGTCACGTCGCCGTCCATGCCAAAGGTCAAATTCCCCTGAGAGACAAGACAAATTTGAGTCCACAAATACTTTGCGTACAAGCTCAGGGATCAAACGGGAACGGGAACTTTACCAGGTGCAAGATGGTGGCCAGGATCTTGTAAACCGTTAGGACCTCGTCACCCGTGAAGCCGATCACTTTCATGGCGTCGGCCACGGCTTTGAAATCGGCGCTGTCGTTGATGCACGACTGCAGATGGAGGATAAGAGATCAACCAGGGCAATGTTGCAAAAAAGAAGACGCTCTTTCCCCCAGTGTTTTAAACTGATTTGTGAATAATGATGAAACTTAGCTATATCTATAGCTATAGCTATCTTAATGTTTTTTTTTGTTTTTTTTTAAAGCTTACAGAAGGCTTTGATGCAGCCTCTGAACTGAAGAGGGATGCTTGAAGAATGGTAGTTATTACAAAAACGGCCAGCAGGTGGCAGCAGAGTATAAGAGATCAACCAGGGCCATGTTGCAACAAGTTGTTTTCCCAATAATGATGAAACTTAGCTATATTCTAATGCTAATTGCTGCAAAACGGAAACAGGTAAGAGATAGAAGAGACTCTAATCTTTCTTTTGGTAGGTTCCATGTTTTGATCGCAATAGAACACAATTGCAAAATCAGTTCAAATCCAGTAAAACAGCCGGGAGCGAAGGGGGTTGCTTCAGTGAAATTGGCTGCGAGTGAATGAGTTAATTGAGCTAGGGCATAAGTGCCAGCAAAAAAATTTATAATTTTTTTTTTAAATCCCACCACCAAAATATCACAAAAATGAATGTATATAATACACAATGATGACCTTGTCTCAATTTACCCCCAGTTTAGTTCAACACAAAGCCATTATTTAATTGTTCATGTCCAGAACGAACCTTCTGCCATCTAGTGCATTAGTTTTAGCAAATAAACAGATGAGTAAGCTCTACCTTTATCTGGCCTCCCACTTTGATGTAGTTGTAGCTTTTGGGGTCCCTTTGGACATGGAGAGTACGCAGCAGGGCATCGGGAGCTCCTCTCAGCAGCTTGTCCAAACCAAACACACACAAAAAGTCAACTTTAAGAACATGTTCCTACATACACTACAAAGAACAAGTCAATTAAATTAATTAATTAATTAAACTTCTTTTAACTCTTTGACTGCCAGACGTTTTCAGAAAAGGGATGCCGTGGGTGCCGGCCGATTTAAGCATTTTTGACTGATCTTTCAAGGGCCACAGAAAATGATGTGTTTGGACTATGGAAACACACATACTACCAAATGAAAGATTGGACTCTCATCTTTCATCAGAAAAAAAAGTTTGTTTCTACCTTATTCCGTTTTTCAGTAATCAACAATAGAAAATGGTTAGTTTCACCTCTGTTTTGAAAAAAAACGTCTTTTAACGTCTTTGGCACTCCTCGATAGGATTTTACTAAACGTTATTTAACGTTTTTGGCAGTCAAAGAGTTAATGAATATTCTAAGTAAACATATTTACCTGATAGAACGAGTGAAAGCTCCGCTCTCCTTCTTGCTGAAAAATCACTCTTGACTGAGTGGGAAAAAAAATGAAACCGATAATCCGATGCAACAAGAGAAAAGACTGGTGATGAATTTAAAGGTTAGCCACAGACGGGAGACGTCCTTACCTTCTCCAGCAGGTAGTTGCTGATGTGGCCGCCGATGGGGTCCCCCTTGAAGTCAAAGTTGATGTCCATGTATTTGCCAAATCGGCTGGAGTTGTCGTTGCGGTTGGTCTTGGCGTTCCCGAAGGCCTCCAGGACGCAGTTGGACTTGAGGAGCATGTTTTTCACCCTGTGGAGGACATGACGGCCGCCTGTCACACATTTGCTTTGCTTTATACGTATAAAATAAGTCTTCCTCACCTCTCAACCTCAGCCCGCTGGTTGGGGTTAGTGATGGCAGCAATGTACTGCATGATGTATTTGCTGGCTTCCGTTTTTCCGGCCCCGCTTTCCCCTGCAAAAAAAAAAAAGCACCACATATATATATATATATATATATTATAAAAAGATTTTATATTTAAGCAGATGACTCACCGTAACTAACAAAAGAGATTTTCCACAGTCAAACCGCAGAGTGTCTTTAAATACGGTATACAATTATATTAGGAGTCTATCATTTCAGTTTAATTGGCTGCCAAATGGAATCAGCAGACCTCAAGAAGGGAGGTGTAGTTGTCTCTCTGACCACTGGGTGTCACTTTATCCCCATTGTGGTCACACCAAGAAAATGTTTTGCTCGTCATGTGTTGTCATTGGTAATTACTTTTTATGTAAAAAATCTCATTGACTACTAACCTAAATTGGATAGATTGCATACAAAAAAAATCTTTCAACACTATCGTCCAAATGTGAATTGTTGTCGGGCTGGAAACTAGTCCAGGGTGTACCCCGCGGGCCTCTCCCCCCCCAAATCATCTAGGATAAGTTTTAGGAAAACGGCTGAATGGATGAATCCAATTGTTACCCGAGATGACAATACAGGTGTCTTTGTTGCGCCTCTTCATGGCTTTGTAGGCGGCGTCAGCGATGGCAAAGAGATGCGGCGGCCTCTCGTAGAGCTCGCGGCCTTTATACTGCTCCACGACGTCGCGGCCGTAGATGTTCATGGCACGGTAAGGGTTGACCGACACCACCACCTCGCCAATGTAACTGTAGATTCTCCCCTTCTCGAACCTGAAGACCAAAACAGACGTTTAGTTAAGAGACTTATAAGACCTATTTCGAGGCTACTTCCTTTAAATTTAGTCAGTCGTAATAAAGAAAAAATATATATAAATCGACGCCTTCTTAACTGAAACCCAAAAACGTGCAAGTGCGTTTTTTAATACTTAACTTTGTCCCTCACTCCCAAAAACGTATTTATATGTTTTTTATGCAAGATATATAGTGAGTTAAGAGTCGTAATAAAGAAAAAAAATATATAAATCCACGCCTTCTTAACTCAAACCCAAAAACGTGCAAGTACGTTTTTTAATACTTAACTTTGTCCTTCACTCCCAAAAACGTATTTATATGTTTTTTTTATGCAAGAGCATTAAGAAGGCTTTGATGCAGCTTCCGTCATAAAGAGGTGGCTTAAAGCAATGGTAGTTATCACAAAAAACAGCCAGCGGGCGGCAGCAGAGTATAAGAGATAAGCCAGGGCCATATTGCAACAAGCTCTTTTTGCCAGTGTTTTCAACAGGAATATGAATAATGATGAAACTGTGCTATATTCTAAAGCTAATTGCTGCAAAACGTAAACAGATACAAATATACTTTCCCTGATGAAACAAAGAGACTCTAATCGTTCTTTTGGTAGGTTGCATGTTTTTATAGCAATAGAACACAATATTCTGTGGGACTTGCAAAATCAGTCAGAATCCAGTAAAACAGCCAGGAGCGAAGGGGGTTGCTTCAGTGAAAATGGCTGGGAGTGAATGAGTTAAAATAATTACCCAAGTCTTTTTTTTTAATATATAATATATATATATATATAGATTTTTCAGGCAACAAATTTTTTTACCATTTGCATCATGAGATGATTAAGGTAAAAAATAAAAATAAAAAAATTTTAAAAAACGGAATTGTTTTAAGAGAGTGTGGACTTTTGAAGACAGGCTCATTTAAGGTTCCTGTTTAATTATTTACACCGTGGATATTGTATAATGCAACTCTGACCTCATTATAATGCAGATAAAAGATGGAAAGATAGAAAGTTAAGTAAGCATCAACTTTATTGAACTGCATAAATCGTTAATATATAACCAAAAGACAATCCAAACGTGACATGTTATTCCAACACGGCAATTCTGATCAGGAAGTTCATGCAGCCAAAACTTGCACCAAGGCTTTGACGTGCAGAACCAGAAAGTCTTCATTTGGAATATTATAACATGTCTGCCTCACAGTTTTGAGGCTCAGGGTTCGAATCTTGGCTGCTGCCCACTTGTGTGCAGTTTACATGTTCTCTGTGCTTGTGTGTTTTTTCTTCATCTTCCTCCAACATTCCATAAGGAGGGCAAACGGAAGACTGAATTGCTCATAGGTGTCACTGTGAGTGCAAATGTTTGTTTTGTCTCCGTGCCCCGTAGGTTGGCTGGCGACCAGTTCATGGTGTCATCCCGACGCTCAAATTCCCCCGCTACCCTAACGACGACACCTGGTATCAAAGCATCTCCCGTCATTTAGGAAAAAAGCTCTTTGTGCCTTTTCCTCCCTCCTCTCCTCGCTATCCTCCGAACCGCCGAATGACCTCCTTCCGTTTCCTTCCTCTTCCAAAAAAGCAATCGGATCCCGGCTGGTCGGCACAGAAGAAGAATGGTCTCTTTATTCAGCGCTACCTAACGTCTGCTGCCCCCCCCCCCCCGACAAACAATCCGGGTAAGTGGGGGTCGACTTTATTTCAGAAACATCCTCAACAGTCGCGTGTGAAGTCTGTCACCAAAGCCAGTCAGGTCCTCCGTGTTGGCAAGCAAACAACAATGACGACGGGTAGCTAGCTGTTAGCGCTAGCTAACATTAGCGGCGCGCTACGACACCCTCTTTGGCAGCCGGACCAAAACACGAGCATTGTTCTGCTAGGCTAACACGCGTCGCCATTCAAAGCTCCATTGTGCGCTGGCTCGCTGCCACCGCCAGGAGGCTGCCGTGCGCCCGCGCCATTGTTCGGGCGTCAATCGGACGTCTTTGTCTGAAAACGGACCCAATGTGGGTCGAGCGATGTAGCGCGAGCATACATGAGAGAGGCTTAGTGTATTTTCTTCATCAAAAGTTCAGCCTGGAACTCGTTAAATTTGGAATGTTTAATTAACTCTTTGACTGCCAAAAACGTTAAATAACGTTTAGTAAAATCCTATGGAGGAGTGCCAAAGACGTTAAAAGACGTTTTTGTTTTTTTTTTTCAAAACAGAGGTGAAATTAACCATTTTCTATTGTTGATTACTGAAAAACGGAATAAGGTAGAAACAAACTTATTTTTTCTGATGAAAGATGAGAGTCCAATCTTTCATTTGGTAATATGTGTGTTTCCATAGTCCAAACACATCATTTTCTGTGGACCTTGAAAGATCAGTCAAAAACGCTTAAATCGGCTGGCACCCACGGCATCCCTTTTCTGAAAACGTCTGGCAGTCAAAGAGTTAAGCATTCTGTATGGATTCATTAATAATTAATTCCCATCTTATCGTTTGGCGTGGATGGAAGAAGGCAATCAAACACGGATGAATGGAGAGGAAAAAAAGCTCACAAAAGCTTTCAAGAGGAGGAGAAGCAGTTTAACATTGAACTTTGTATTCTTCTTTGGTGTAGGAGGAGATGGAGGAGGGAGAGCGGTGAGAAAATGTCATAAACGGCTTGGAGCTCCTCCCAAAAGTTGACCATAAAAAAAGATCCGCCCAGGCCAAACTGCAGCGTGCGGTTCTGTGTGTGCGCTCTGCTCTCGTCTGTCTATCTTTGTGAAGCGCGACCTTTTTGACTCTCCAAAACAAGAACAGCCATTCTCTATTTGCAGCCTGCATCATTTTCGTACGCGTCTCCAAACAGGCGTTGTGACTTCTTTGATTGATTGTCCCAATGCTTTTTGTTTTGGGTCCACGTTGGCGTGCGTTCACCCTGCACGTGTGCCAACGCTTTCACCTTCAGGGTCATGTCAGGCATTATAAAAAAAAGCGAGGAGATAATCTGTGTGTGTTCCACTTCATCACAGTCGCTCTTGTTTGAGTCCGAGCGGCTTAAGCTGATCTGCGCCCACCCGCCGCGGATGCCGCCGGATGGCACGTGACGCCCGTCAAAAAAAAAAAACGCCATCTCCAGCTGTGCGCAGGGGAATACTTGGGCTCGAGTGTGTCGGTGGAAACAGGAGCTGCGGGCGAACGGATCCGATGACTCACACCCCACGACACAATAAGCGGGTTCAATAAGACGACAATCTTCTGAGGGAGGGAGGTGGGTGGGGTCATGATGTAAAAAGCTGATGTTTCCATTGAAGTGTAGAGAGGTGAAAAAACAAAATGGCTGCTTCCAGAAAGAAGCAGTGACTCATGGAGCTGTTCGGGGCGAAAGTCCAGAAATCGCAAATCAAGCGCCAGAAAGGATCAGCGGACTAAATTGAATAATAATTACACGCTCCCTGAGGAGCAAGAGCGTGTGTGCGTGCTGAGTCAGCAACTAGTATCCGTTCCACCACCCCCGACACAACTACATAATGACATCATGTCAAGAACAAGAAGGCTTCAGTGAAGAAGTGTCGCATCAGCGTACAGAAGCATTTTCGAATACATGCGTAAGCTTTTCCTACGCCATTCGAATATAATAAAACTACATTGACACAAAAATCCATACCCCACTAATAGAGATGACATTGACGTACAAAAATGTGTATTCTAGCTAAAATTGGCTTCAACTGTACTGTATGGGTTAGCTGCTTTTGGGTAGTCAATGTACGAGCCCTAAAATGCACCCCAAAATGGCAGCTTCCATCCAACATGGCTGGCTTCCTGATAGATTTGATATTTTTTTGTCAATTCTATCAACAGGGATGTGATTTGACCAAAGTGAAATTATCTGAAAATTTAGCCGGGGGTCTGGGGGCCGCCGGCACCCAGCTAGGTCCAGGGCAGTGCCCTGGTGGGGGGACAAGGGGGGCGCAGCCCCCCGGAGCTCATGGGTTTTCCGTTTTTTTAAGTACTTTCAATGCACTCACATGACAAAGAAATAGACAAAACAACAGCATAAATTTTCAATGTATATTGAACTATCCCATATAAAATGGCAGTTTTAGTCAACTCAAAATCAGTCACATTCAGAAACATTGGACTGCCTTTGCTTTTAAAAACTATCACTGAGAATATCATCATATCTAACTAATGTGATTACTAAGTTAACACATAAATAATGTTGAAGAGTTCAACTTTCATGAACAAATAATTGTATCATGACCAAATGAGAAGTAACTCATATTAGAGCATACCACAAATGTCTTTGTTATAGCAGAAGATGTTATCTGTCGGAGTCATGTGCATACACAATGAACTACTAAAAAAAAATGAAAATAAAAAAAATAATTTAAAAAAAACGGAATTTTTTTTTGGGGGGGGGGGTAGATAAAAAAAGCGGAATTCCGCGAATTAGCGGAAAAATCACATCCCTGTATCAAAATAGAATTTTTTTTTTCTCTAATTTCTCACATTCGGTTCAAGTGGAAGTCAACCTTAAACATTCCTTGACAATAAATATGTTATGTGTGACCTCACTCGTCTAAACATGACATTCTGATTAATAATACATTTGTGGAATAAGAGTTATGAAGCAAAATCCAGCTGTTTTTTTTTATCCATCTCGGGGCTGCTATTTTACCACCTGCTGTCGACTGAAGATGACATCACAGTTGCTCAGGGCTCAGGCGACGACCAATCACAGCTAAGCTGTTTGTCTGAAGCTGGGCTGTGATTGGTTGTTACCCGAGACCTGAGCAACAATGATGTCATCGTTAGTCGACAGCAAATGGCAAAATGGCCGCCCCCCCTGAGATGGATAAAAACGGCTGAATTTTGCTGCTTAATGCAATATTCACCATATTTAGACTAGCATAGAACATATTATTGCCCAAAAAAAATGTTGGGGTTGACTTCCTCTTCAAACAGGAACCTGGTATGCAACTAGTCACCCCTGACATCTGGAATATGGCCTGATTCTGCCCCCAGCCCCCGAGGCACTTCGAGTGCAGTTTTGTCAAATTTAAGTGACGTAACAGAAACCAATCCAGTGAAGGTAGCGTTAAGTGTTTTGTAGCCTCCCCCTCCCACAAATGAGGCGTCTGCGAGAGCTGCTCTACTTATTTGCGGAGGAGGTTTGGGCTTTGGTTTTTTTTTGAGGGGGGGGGGGGGGGCTGCAGAATAACACAACACCAGCACGGCGAGTGTTTACATAAGGACGGTAATGTGGTTCCGATTACACAGGCTCGTATGGAAATTCTTGCGGCGAGACTGGACGATCGCAGGCGAGCGGGCCCGCCGGGCAAATAAACCGTCTGTTGTCGAGGAGAGGCAGGAAATCTCCAGGCGGGCCCGGACTGAGTTCTCAACCGACATTGAGAATATGCCCAAATCCTGACTTTTATCAAGCAGGTTGTAGCGCGCTGGTATATTGCGGGCGGATCATAAAAGCTATCCGGGCTCTGGTCCGCTGGATTTTTATTGCCGAGGAGCGCCTAAAGGAGAAAGTAAACAGTGCTGCTTTGGCTGATAAGACTGGTACAAAAGGGCAAACCTCGCCGGCGTCGCATGCTCACATTGATTGCCCTTGCGTAGGATGAAAAGGAAAAGACGAAGGTCACGCTGGACTTTGTTCCTAAATGTCTTCCACATCACTCGGCGAGCCCTACTTTTGATTGAGAGCACGCAATGCCAACGTTATTTAGAAAAAAACGTTTGGTTTTGGTCCAAAGTGCAAAAAAAACCCCGCCCGTGTCACATGACGACGAGGATGAAAGCGGAAGGTGGTCCTTAAAAACAGTGAGAGGAAACCCTTGAAACATGAGGAGCAACACGGTCAGGAGGAAACGCCGGCTTTCGCTTTTCCTTCCTGTCTTCTAAACCCTCCACAGTTCAAAGGTCAAATCACTCCAGCCTCTCAGAAGGCCAAGTCTCACTTGTTGAAAAATGTCATCGGACTGGAAGAGCAAGTGAGAGTATGTTGTAGAAACCTTGGTGGCTTCGGGTTGGCGGAGTGCACTTGTGCCAGACGCAGCCGGCCCCGCCCCCTTCCCGGGACTTCCTGCAAGACTAAAACAAACAGCCGATCCTGTAATTATTTGCTTTGCAGGCCGCTGCCTTATAAAGACATTCAGACCGGCATCCAATCAGGAAAGAGAACCCTTATCCAGCCGGCCATCTGTCCCAAAGGAGCGGGCACCGCTGCACCCTCAGAAACCATCTTTTTTCCAAAGCAACATGACGGGCGCGGAGTGACGGGAACGCTCGGCAGAAAAAGTTACTCGGAGGTTGGAGTCCCTCAATTTAGGCTTGGGTGTGAACCAAAACTCGTCTCCGGGCCCACCACCTCCCGTCTAGATTGTCACCAGACCTGAACCACTGAGCTGCATCTTCACCAATGCCCCCGGGTCCCTCAAACACATGCTGGGAATACGGGGAGGAGGAAGTGGGGGTTATTAGCACTCCTGCTTGGCGACGCCCTCAGCAAATAACAATCCGCACACGCCATCTCCGGACCGAGCTGAGGGGAAAACAAGCAGACAGAAACTGGCAAGAGGCGGGAAAATGAGGCCCAATGTTGGCCCGCTAGCCGTCTGGCTACTGTGCGCGCTGTCTGGGAAAACACCGTCAAGCTCTTCTTAATACATCAACTAGCCGGGTATAAATCCCACGAGCTGCCCATTCATTGTTGGGGTATTTTAAGTAATCTCTTGGACTGCAACGATACACCAAAGTTAAGATTTTATATCTTGATGTACTGACTCACAGTTCTGTCCATGATTTGATTTTTAAATCGAATTAATATAAAACAATACATACCATAATATTACATTATATTCAAAGTTCTGCAATTTTAGTTGTTTTGGTAGTTCAACTAGCATTAGTGGTAGCCACAGTTTTACTCACGCTGGTCAGATTACCGTCACCCGAAAAACACATAGTTGGAGGTGGCTTGCTGAAGAAATCTTAAAACTAGGTCTACATTATTTTAAATAATAATACAGTGGACCAGGCTGCCGCTTTTGCAAGCGATGGAAGGCAATCACAAAGTCAAATCGCGCTGAACAGTGTCAAAAGGCAGAGCCACCGTGTATACGTTGCACAAGCGGTGATTTATTGACGTTGGAAACTTTTGTACCGAGAGGCATGTGCTTCCTAGCCACAAATATTTTTTGCAAAGTTGGCCTTGCCTTACCTGTACAACCCAACAAATATAGCAAATGGAGGTGCAGTACAGTAGTAGTATTTTTTATTATATATATTATATTCAAGTATTTTTTTTGTAGAATTTTTAAATGTTAATGTGTTCAAAATCTAAGGCGAGGCAGCGTTATTTAATTGCGCATATCATAGACAAAGTCAAAAATCATAGATGAATTACATTGATTGCAATAATGTCAATTTGCTTTTTCTAAAAGTTAAGAAATTAGAAATATTTTTGGGGGGAAAATAACAGTAGACTTCCTTTTAAAACATGGGTTCTAACAACAATAATTTAAACCGTTATTAGTCTTATTAAATGACAATGATTAAATACGAGGAATATGCTGCCACGACATGAGCATTAAACCCAGCTACATCAAAGCCACATGGTAAAGCTGTCAATCAAAATATGCCTTTATGACGTCAAACTTCAGGGGTCGCTCCTTTATGACGTCACACTACCACCTGGGCACCTACAAATGCACCTTTTGGCGGGTTTACGTTGACCTGGAGGCACCTGTTGCAGCAAAACCAAAGATAAGGGCGCTCACCTCAGCTTGAGGTTGGCCATGAAGTCCTCCATGGACACGTTGTCCAGAAGCACAAAGTCGGCCATCCCGAACTCGAGGCTCTCGTGTTCGGCCATCGTCTTTCCCGGGGTGGCTTGGAGTTTCCTTCTCGAAGCCCAGACGTCCGTCTCCAGGTGAGCCGTCTCTACGCCGCCTCCTCCTCCTTTTGCTCGTCACTGCTCGACGCCAACTTTCTTCTCGCTCATTTCCGAACGAGCAACTAGTCTGTGACAAAATGTTGTTTAGTTTTCTCCTCTCCCTCGTGTTAAGTGTTCATGTCAAGTTACAACCGCATCCTTGTTCCGTCACTGGCACACACAAGCGCGAGCTGGACGGGCTGTCCCGCCTCGTGTTGTCCGGAGACTCTCACAGCCAATGGGAACGCAGCTTGCTCACTTCAAGCCACGCCCCTACACGAAAGCGGGTGTTTGTTTTTTATTTTTTTTTAAACGACATTCTCTTTTATAAACCACCGTTTCATTCCCAAGTCCACGCTTCATACTTTGGCGATGACTGGGAAGTGGACCACGCCGCTGTGGGAGGAGAAATGGGGGCTGTAACCACGTTTGCCTGTGACCATACAAGGAAAAAAGAGGGATTTTCCCTCAGACTTTCAGCGGTCATCAGCTGGATGGGCAAGAAGTTAAAAAAAAAAAAACTACTGGATCAGCAACAAACTTGTTGCGTCGAGTCAATGTCGGTGCAATTGCGCTATCTAGTGGACAAGAGAGGAAAATCCTCCAAATGACTCGAAACTGACTCAAGACTGTCCTCTAGTGGTTAAAAATAAACATAGGATTAAATATATTGTACTGACTTTGGAAGTTAAATACAGTACAGTGAACGTAATAAAAAAGTAAAATTTAGGTATACTGTAATTGACACTCTTTTGTAACTGACCAGTCAGTGCACACCTGGCACCATTTAAGGAGCCTCTGAATAACCCCAAAGATGTTTTAAATATTCTAATAGTCTTTGGCTGACTTTTTCCAGCAGAAGAAAAACATTGTAGGAATTGTTAGTGTGGTGATGACCACACGCTTGTTTACATTTTGGGAAATATGACCTGAAAGGTCAAATTTGGTTTCATCGGACCAGGATGTACTTTTTAATTTGCACCCCCCCCCCCAAAAAAAAAAAAAACGCCTCACACTTTACAATCTCAGCGTGGCAAGAGTTCCTCGCTGGCATCTGCCAGGACTTCAGTTGCATAATAGATGGAACTTTTTATGCTCCATCTGCCCCCCAACTCTGCTCGGTCCCGCGCAAAAAGATGACAGCAACCAGGAGGAGGAGACGACCATCTGCGGTCACGCTCGAGATGACATTTACGCGGCTTCACACTTACTCACCGCGTGTGTGTGTGTTTATGTGTCATCTCCAGGAATCACCGTCTCCACTTTCACACTCTCCTCCTCACCTGCTACTTGTTCTTTTTTCGTCCTAGCAGAAGAGCAACGATCAGCATCTGCGAGATGGATGACACAGCCGGGGGCCGAATCATCGATGCGGCGTTGGCCCGCAAGGTAGCGACCGTAAAGTGAGCCTCGCTTGACATTCGCTCGTTCCTCGACGCCCGGCGGGCAGATGGCGGGGACGCGTGCTGCGATGCCAGTAAGAGCAGCAGCGATCTGTTGCGCGCGTCATCCACGCGGCATGTGTTCGGATGATACAACGTTAGGAACCAACAGTGGGAAGCGGGGTCAAAAATGCTGCCTTTACAAAGATACCGAAACGTCAAATACAGTGGATATGGACTGAGCTTGGCCCATGAATAGTGAAAATCTGTGCAGAATTTACACTCATAACCCCCCAAAATTCTTAATTAAAAAACTGATAAACTGCCACCAACTTTTCCATTTTTTTTTTTTGCTATTTACTCTAATGCTCACTATTAATTGACACTGGTTGTAGTAATAATGACCGACATGTAGACCACGCGAATAGTTAGTTACTAGAGAATTTAGTGATACACGAAGATTAGACTCAATTTCCATGTATCTTATTTCACTGTAGGTAGAAGCGGTGGGACAAACAGACACCGTTGGGTCTTCATATATATTTTTTAATACTAACTTATGTATCATATTTACAGTATTTACAATCACTTCAAGCTGGGAATAAACTTATAAAAAATAACATTTCACACAATAATCGATGAGATTGACTAGACATGTCAAGGCACAGTCTGATAATAATAATAATAATAATCAGAGGTGTAAAATCCAGGTCCAGAAAGTATAAACCCTGCCACAGTTTGGCTTTAGCACCTGATGCTAGCTAGCTAGCTCCCTAAAAGAGAAACAAGCACCATGGGAGCTAGCTAGGGAGCTAGCTAGCTAGCATCGGGGGCTAAAGCCAAACTGTGGCAGGGTTTATACTTTCCGGACCTGGATTTGCCACCTCTGATGATAATAATAATAATAATAATAATCAGAGGTGTAAAATCCAGGTCCAGAAAGTATAAACCCTGCCACAGTTTGGCTTTAGCACCTGATGCTAGCTAGCTAGCTCCCTAAAAGAGAAACAAGCACCATGGGAGCTAGCTAGCTAGCATCGGGGGCTAAAGCCAAACTGTGGCAGGGTGTATACTTTCTGGACCTGGATTTGCCACCTCTGATGATAATAATAATAATAATAATAATAATAATAATCAGAGGTGTAAAATCCAGGTCCAGAAAGTATAAACCCTGCCACAGTTTGGCTTTAGCACCTGATGCTAGCTAGCTAGCTCCCTAAAAGAGAAACAAGCACCATGGGAGCTAGCTAGGGCGCTAGCTAGCTAGCATCGGGGGCTAAAGCCAAACTGTGGCAGGGTTTATACTTTCCGGACCTGGATTTTCCACCTCTGATGATAATAATAATAATAATAATAATAATAATAATAACGCACACTGTTCGCTGATGATGTTTTGATGGCGAGGATGTCACATGACTGATGTTTTTTCCAAGATGCACACAAGAATGGAGTAAACAAACAATGCCAACTTGGAATTTCCAAGTCATTCACATATGATCCTTTGGGTGGGAGTATTGTGGGCTTGTCAGTACCTTCCTTCCTCGTTCCGAGCCGACAACATGCCGGGAGCCGCGCGGGACGGCTCCGCTTGTTCGGCCTCTCACCAGACTTTTTTTTTTTTTTAAACATCCTCCGATCGTCCCTGACAAAAACAACATGCTACTGCTAAGACTGAAGTGAGAGCAGGCACTTGTCTGATTGGTCCATGATGGCAGGGAGGGGGTGGGGGGGGATGCAAAAGGCCTTCAGGAGGACTTTTTCATGGCGGGGTAGCAGGGCGGGTTTTAAACGGACAAGACGCGGCTTCACTTGGCCACCTTGTAGTTGCTCAGGTCCAGAGGTTCCCTGCTGGGGATGCACCAGTCGTCCGCCTCCTGGCTCACTTTGTAGTTCCTCAGCGCCGTCTTGTTGTACACCGGAAGCCTCTCGATGGAGTCCGTCGACAGCGCCTGACACACACGGCACGGAACTCAAGGTTTGGCCGTTACGCGACGCTAGAAAATGTTGCGTTTCAGGCGAACTCATCGGTGTCAAACATAAGGCCCTGGCCCACCATATCATCTTATGAGGCCCGTATATATAAAACTATGATGTGACGATATACATTTATATGGCTTAACAGTCTTAATGGTGGTCTGAGGGAAGCCATAACCACAACGTGGGCCGTAAAACTGAGTTTGACACTGGTTTAACTCGTTCCATGACCTTCAAAAGAGAATATTACAATGTCGCTTCTGTCAAAATGCTTTGATTGATGATGTCCCTTTCCGGTCCAGCCCTTCACTTCCGGTCAGAGTCCCGCCCCCTCCCGCCTCGTTGGGCACCTTACCAAAGGATGACGTCACTTTCGGTCACCCCCTTTAACCCAAATATGGGCACATGTCATATGAGGTCATGCTGCCGTCCCTTATGCCCAAATATGGACTTCCTATGACATCATACTTTTGACCCTTTGCCCAAATATGGACTTCCTATGACGTCATACTACTGGCGGCTGAGAAAATGTCCAAACATGTCCTGTTTAGATCCCGCCCCTATGCCCAAATATGGACTTCCTAAGATGTCATACTTCCGGTGATCCGGAACAAGTGCGGACACCTTTGAACAAATCGGGACGTGTCCTAACAATGAAGGTCATTGAGCTCACTGTGATCCTGCCCACTAGGCCCAAATATGGACTTCCTGTCTTAGTTCCATTTATGAAATAATCCCCATTGAAATGAATTGGAGTTCTATGAATCCGTGCCAACCCACCCCACAAAACATGTTTTTTTTTTTTCATTTTAATAAAAAATGTATCATAATGTAATGTGACTACAATAAAGATCAGTCCATTTTCTATTCGCAAAAACCCTAAAAGATCTCCGCTTCTAAATTTAAGCCTCCTTAATCCTTCAGTATTAAAATTGGATTCCACGATATGGAGCGTTTTGTGCACACGGCTTCATCTCACCTTCAAGTAGATGACGGCGTCGGTTCCGTGACCCTCCATGGAGTAGAGCTGCAGGTCGCCCTGGAAGTACTTGGCGTAGAGTCGCGAGATGGGAAGCCCGTAGCCAAAGCCGGCCTGCGCACAAGGACGGACGGACGCCTTTCAAACACGCGCTCCTGTTCGCCAGCGCCATCGTTTTCACAACGTCGCGGACCCACCAGCGGCGGTCGGGCGTGCTCTCCCATCTGCGGCGCGGGGGCGGTGGAGTACATGTAGCTGAAGAGGTTGTCGATCCGGCGGAAGGGAACGCCGCCGCCCTTGTCGCTCACCTGCCGGGAAAGGAGAGAAGGACGTGAGCAGCGGTTGGGGCAATCCTCTCTTTGTTGACGGCACTCGTCGCCATGGCGACGCTGAAGAAGAGATGCTTGTGGTGAAGAACGGCCATCTTTTTTTTTAGCCTACAAATACTTATAATTTTTTTCAGCGAAGGGTGTGGAATTGGATCGGAACCAGACATGCCTAAAGCCTGATGTTGTCGATAGGTTTATCTTCCTTGCCAAAAATTTGGATTACAATTTGGCACCTACCTGGCCTGAAATACTAAACATACCGGAGGGAGGATTGTGTTGACATGTTCTGGGAGAAAATATTTAGTTTTTTGTTTTTTTTGTATGGAAGCAGCACCTTTTTTATTTAGATGACATTTTTGTTGATTTACGGTTGACGGTTAATACTAGAAGAAGAAAAAAGAACTTTAAACCTGTGTTGGGTTTCTGGATTAATAATGCAAATCCCAGAAGGAAAAATCCTATGAATAACATCATTGTCATTTTTCTTTTTTCTCTTCTTTTTTTTTTAACTCATTCACTGCCATTGACGGCTGTAGACGTCAAAAAAATAATTTGAACTATTTCTATTAATTTTCCACTTTTGTTAATAAGATTATGAAAACCTAAAAAAAAAATTTTTTTACTGCACATTAGAAAATATATAAAATTTGTGCACGCACGTCACGCAGAAAAACACGGATTTTATAATAATTAAAATTTTAGAATAATTCAAATTTCTTTTTTTTTTGTGGTGTGTCAAATATAGAAGATATATTTATTCTTGATTTAAGGGATTCTAAAATAAAATCTGATTTCTCATCATAGGTTAGTGATTTTTTTAAAAACTCATTAACTCATTCACTGCCATTGACGGCTGTAGACGTCAAAAAATTAATTTGAACTATTTCTATTAATTTTCCACTTTTGTTAATAAGATTATGAAAACCTAAAAAAAAAATTTTTTTACTGCACATTTAGAAAATATTTAAAATTTGTGATTAATCGTGAGTTAATTATTGAAGTCATGTGATTAATTAAAATTGAAAATTTTAATCGCCTGACACGATTTAAAAAAAGAAAGAAAAGATTATTAAAAATTAGGGGCGTCAGCCGCTTATTTATTTTTTTAATTGTAATTAATCGTATGACTTCACTAGTTAACTCACGATTAATCCCAAATTTTATATCTGTTCTAAATGTACAATAAAAAAATTCTAGGTTTTCAAACTCTTGTTAACAAAAGTGGAAAAAATGTGAAACTAATAGAAATAGTTCAAATGAATTTTTGACGTCTATAGCCGTCAATGGCAGTGAATGAGTTAATGATGAGTTTTTAAAAAAATCACTAACCTATGATGAGAAATCCGATTTTATTTTAGAATCCCTTAAATCAAGAATAAATATATCTTCTATATTTGACACGCCACAAAAAAAAAGAAATTTGAATTATCCTAAAATTTAAATTATTATAAAATCCGTGTTTTTCCTGCGTGATGTGCGTGCACTCACGGCAGACAACGGTGCGCTCTAAAGCGGCCATGCCAGAATACTAAGGCCGTATCAGGCAAATCCTAACATACTGTACTGCACACCTTAATGGACATGTCCTCTCCCCCAAGAGACACCAGCACCCGGATGGCCGGCAGCTCTCGGTTCTCGTGCGTCTCGATGGTCGCCCTCATGGCGTTCTGGTATGAAAAGGAATAATCATTTCAGAAATCGTTTCAAAAAAATAAGACGTATTTGTCGCCGTCTCACCTTGAAGAGCTCGAACAGCATGTGATACAAGTGCGACGGCACGTACACGATGCCGATGGGCTGCTGCGTCTTCTTGACTGCGCGAGGAAAAAACAATTCGCCGTTTCAATGTCATCGCCCACTTGAGCGCGTTTTTCCACGCCGGGCCGCTTATCTCCGTCAATATTTATCCGGCCCGCTCGGGCCATTACTTCAGCTTGAGTGCTGCTAAACTTAGCGGCGGCGGGCGGGGTGGGCGGTGGGGGGGGGACACTTTGCATTGAGTGTGTACACAAGCGAGGCCCGCGCTGTTTATTCTCACATTTGATCCCCAAGACCTTTAGAATGTTCGCTTTAAGCCAATTTTCCAAAAAAAAGGCATGCCAGCCTTAAGC
This sequence comes from Vanacampus margaritifer, assembly GCF_051991255.1. Taxonomy (NCBI): domain Eukaryota; kingdom Metazoa; phylum Chordata; class Actinopteri; order Syngnathiformes; family Syngnathidae; genus Vanacampus; species Vanacampus margaritifer. The sequence goes on from NC_135449.1 coordinate 2,855,665, forward strand.
GCCGGACTAAACATGTTTCACGCATCAAGCAAGTGCTGATTATCGTAGACAAATTCGAGCATGTCCTGACGATTACTCACAAGGCGCCGATATGTCAACTCCACCCGAACCTCACCCCCCCTCTACGCTTCACAAACTGTAACGTGGTGATCATGAAAATGGATGCGCCAAATGGAATTCACGACACAATATCATCTCATTGAAAATGGATGAGTAGCTTTCGGAATAGTCAGCGTGAGAAATGACGTTAATGGGAATTGGACGAGAGTAGCGCATTGCACTCACTGTTGATCTCTTGTAGAGTGAGCGCCGGCGAGCGCAGGTAGTACTGCTCACACAGCATCTTGGCGCTGTGGAAGGCGTCTGAAACACAAAAGCAATTATTTGCCTATCAAATAATCATAATAATAACACAGTAGTCTTAATAGTCATATTCATGGTTCACTATTCAAAAATTCAACTTTTACATTTTTCCCCCCCCCCAGCTTTTCGTGGGCTTTTTTGCATTTTTTTTCCTAGAGTACCCTGAGATGCCACAAGATGGCGCCAAAGCGCTGTCTAATAGTAATTGCTGTCAAAGAAGAAGTAGGACAAGGTAACAACTTGACAGAGAGGATGAACTTTGACTGGTTTGTCAGCGGAAGAAATTATGAAGAGTTTAAATGCACGTCTTGTGTATTTTTTTTCCATAATCAAATATCAAAATGTCATAAGCCATTTACTTTTAAGGGTAATAGACTTAATAGTTTGGGGTATTTAAACTAATAATATAGGCCAGTGATTACCAAGTGGTAACGTGGGCTCCCTCTAGTGGCATGTGAAATATTTTTAAACATTTCATTCGCAAGTCATTTGAATTGTGTATCTAAGTAGTTTTGACAAAATATTTTATTTAAACGCAGGTTAATATTAAAATGCATCATGTTACATTGGCTTACAATAATAAAAAATACACTTTTTAGTTTTTAACACTACTGTATTTTAATGTTGATCATGATGGTGGTACTTGAAGAACTGATTTTTTTTTTTTAGGACATTAATGAAAATCTGAGAAACACTAGCATGTGAAAGATTTTTAAACATTTCATTCGCAAGTCATTTGAATTGTGTATCTAAGTAGTTTTGACAAAATATTTTATTTAAACGCAGGTTAATATTAAATTGGCTTACAATAATAAAAAAATACACTTTTTAGTTTTTAACACTACTGTATTTTAATGTTGATCACGATGGTGGTACTTGAAGAACTGATTTTTTTTTTTTTAGGACGTTAATGAAAATCTGAGAAACACTAATATAGGTGATTAGAAACATTTTCATAAACGCTCCCTCTAGTGGCATGTGAAAGATTTTTAAACATTTCATTCGCAAGTCATTTGAATTGTGTATCTAAGTAGTTTTGACAAAATATTTTATTTAAACGCAGGTTAATATTAAAATGCATCATGTTACATTGGCTTACAATAATAAAAAATACACTTTTTAGTTTTTAACACTACTGTATTTTAATGTTGATCATGATGGTGGTACTTGAAGAACTGATTTTTTTTTTTTAAGACGTTAATGAAAATCTGAGAAACACTAATATAGGTGATTAGAAACATTTTCATAAACGTTTTTTTTTTGTTATTTGCGGCATACCTCGGCCCCTATTCGGGAGAAAACTGTAATTAAAAAACCAACATTTACCCTGCACCACGTCGCCCACCTGGCAGTGTGGGTCGATGCTGCCGATGGTGTTGGGGTGCACGGGGTTGGTGGTGCCGTCAAAAATGAGAGCTGGCCAAAGACAAAGAAGATCTTTCAATGCGTCCCGGACTTGCGCTGAGGTGGGCCCCCCGTCGTCACGGTTACGCACTGTGCTGGTTGATGAGCATGCGGATGGAGATGCGGCTCATGTAGAAGCGGTCCAGGAAGTACTGGATGTTCTGGTTGGTGACGGCATCCTGCGGGAAGACTTCCTTGTACTCCATGACGCCTTGAGCCATGGTGGGGACCACGTCGTTGTGGCGGTTCCGGATGGTCACCAGGGCCTCCACGAACCTGGACAGACCAGGGTGAAGGGGGGGGGGGGGTAAATTATGAGCAAACAAGCTTTTTTTTCCACGGCATGTATTTTGGCAGCTGAATTTGTTGTTTTTCTTTCTCGCTAGAACGTTATTAGAAATATCAAAGTCGGTAATTCCCATGTAAATTGGTGCCTTAAGATACGGCTTCTCGTTTTTCAAGATATGAGCCGTCATTCACGATTTTTATGTGGTGGCAGTGAACTTAAATTCAACTCATATTACAATAAGTAGATGTTTGGCTAATATTGAACAAGTCTTTAAAAAAAGAGCCTTCAACAACAAAAAAAGAGAATTACACACATTTTATTTTAAAGCACACATAGCTGCGCCTAAGAAAAGTCAACTTAGGTTAATGTATGTTGATGTAAAATAGTTAAAAAAAAATAACTCAATCAGTAGTACTAGCAATACTTTTTTCTTCTTTTGTGTCTGCATCAGGACAATTATACTGCCACCTGGTGGCCAAAGCATGATATAGCAATCATAATGCGCTAACTTGGAATTATTTTCACCCTAATTAAGATATGCAGTTTTTATACAATTTATACAAAAGTACAATTTTATGGAGGGCTATTTGACCTTATTAAAAAAATAAAATAAAAACTTTATGTTTCCATTCTTTTAAAGATTATTTGAAATAAGTTTTGAGGTCATGGAAGAAATTAAACGTACTCTTCAAGGACTTTGTGGTCGTCCGGGTTCTTGTGGAGGAAGTCGAGGATTTCCATCAAACTTTGGATGTACCTGACAACACACACACACACACACACACACACACACACACACACACGCACATGTGTTCATAACAATATAGAATAACCATGCAGGACAGCAAAACACAGACACATGAGGAGAAAGTGGGCTAAAGTTCACAGCTGAGAAGGAAACCCCCACCCCGTGTCCCCCCCTCGCCCTCCTCGAAACCGCCTCCCCCGTGAGTACGTGCACATCCCGCGGGAGCGAGCACAACTTGGTGGAAAAGAGTGTTGTTGTTATCTTGAGCGTGTGACATAAGTGGACATGCGCGGCAGATGCTTTGCCTCATTAACATATTTTCAGACATCGAGTGTCATATGAGAAGAAGAATAACATTCTGCCAGCCATGCATGGCCTTTACAGCATTGATCGAAAACAAACACTCACCAGCCTTGCACCGTTTGCACGGAGGGTGTCGTGAGCAGCTTGTCGGGCAGCAGGTTGATCTCCTTCATGATGTTGGAAAGCCGCACTGGCAGTTCCTGCCTCAAGAAGGCAAAGGATGTTTTCTCGCAGGCGTTGATGGATCCTGGATGGACACACGACCAAACATTCCTAATGATGGCTGCGGTTTTAGTAGAATCTGGGGACGGCGAGTCTACAACTAGTCACTATTTTATTTATTTATTTCAAAAATGTATAAGAAATTCCTGAGACCTTCTCTTTCCCGAGGGGTCCATATCTGACGCAATATTGTATTCAAGTGACCAGCGTGCATGCAAGGCCGGCCAACTGCGGCGCATCCATCCCACCATTAAATTGAATGACACCCATTTAAAAAAAAAAATAAATAAATAAAACATCCAATGCAATGCAATGATAATACTATAACAACGTACTTTTGTCACGTAGCAGTGTTCGTTTGCATGCATTTCCGACACTCACCGAAGTCCAGAAACTGCTTCATGGAGAGCGGCGAAGGGGAAAATTTGGAGAAGTGCTCGATGTGTTTGGGAACACTCGCCAGCGCGGCGTTTTTCATAATAAAGCGAACGAACTTCATTTTTTGATGCCGTGGAAGGTCACGGCCGCCAAATGCGACTGCTAGTTCGGGCTGCAGCGAGCTCGCCAGTCGCCACAGCAGATGAAGCTACCCTAAAATAAGTGGGCGTGGACAAACGGCGGGTAGCCAATAGGAGGGTGAGTTTGTGATTTACTTGCCAAGAGAGCCAATAGGAGCCGGGGGGGCGGGGTTTGTTGTTAGCTCCACTTCGGAAAGAAAACACAGGACACGAATGGCGAGTAGCCAATAGGTGGCGAGATTTTTATTTACACCCCAGTTGGGCCAATAGAAGCTGAAGGGCGGGGTTTGCGCGGTCTATTTATCTTCCGGTTGAGCCAATGGGAGCTGCGTGGCATGGGATTGTTATATGTCCGCCTGGACAGCGGACTGTAAGCACCTTTGCCCTACTTCTGTTATTCAGGAACGTGACAAAGTACTGCGAACCCCCGCATATTCGCGTTTGACACGCGCAATTTTGCATAACGCCATCTAGAATGGAATAGAAAGCTTTTATTTTTGTTGTATGGTGCAGATGTAACGAAAACGGGGTGCAACTATCAAGTTTGAAGATTTGAAAAACATAAAAACTGCACTAAACAAACTAAATATGCAGTGCAACTCTCAGTAACGCACATTACATGTGCAGGCCTTGAAACAAGTAACTGAGACGCGGGGAAACACTTTCTCTATTTGACCTCCTGGGTTTGAAAGGCAGCAGCGGGTTGGTCCGTCTACCAATCGGCCTCCCCGGCAGAAGATTCCCTGGAAGTTTGCCAGCGTTGGTTTTGAACAGAAATGCTTCTGTCAGGGAACAATGTGCCCCGCTCGACATCGCACACTCCCGTTACGTAAGCTGCTGCTGCTGCTGAGTCGGGATTGTCCTCACAAAGCCGCCGCCTTGTTGTTGTTCATCGAAACATGGGTTGCGCACACAAGCTCATGTAATCAATGTCATGTAACGTTTTGGGTTCAAGTCAAGGTGCCTTAATCGTTTTTGTTATTTCCCTCAAAAAAGGTTTTTGTAACTCACGTGAACAGTCATACTAAAACATTTTGATTATACTTTACATGGCGTATGATATGATTCAAGGACGTAGCGTTTTTGATTCAGTGTAGCTTTTGTCATGTTTAGTAATACTAACAAAGTAACATGTAAAACCTAAACTATTTAAGTTAACTAAAGGTAACAAAACCGCAAATTATCAGCAACATCAAATTGATTTATATTTGGCTTAGATCTCTCATAAATGACGACTTGATACGTATTTCGATACATGGGATGCGAAACGATTCAAGAATGCAACCATTCTATTTGGTTTGTCAAATCAAAACCAATTTGAATTGGTTTTTGTTACACCCCTAATATATATATATATATATATATATATATATATATATACACATACAATTTAAAAAAATATTTTATTTTGTTATTATTTATTATTAAAAACATTTTTTATATTTATATATATATATATATGCATAGTTTAAAAAAAATAAAAAAATAAAATAAAATAAATAAGTACGACTGTACACCTTGTAAATCCTGAGATATCCATCTAAAATGAGGAGGAACTGCGGGTCCACATGAACTAGCGTTTTGTGGACTTTCATTTTGTTCAATATCAATTTGAATCTCAGAAGGTGAAGCACGGAGTCAAAAATGACTTTTGACCCCATTTAAAGCGAACTGGATAACGACGACAACTTCAATACAGTAAGTAAATACTGTAGTTTAAATGAGGACCTTTGATATCATCATTGAAGAATCTCCAGCTGTTTATCTACTGGAAACCCTCCACTGAGCAGTGTGTGTACTGTTTGCGAGGGCTTGTATTACCCCCCACCCCACCCCGCCACACCCCCACCCCCTAGTAGTTTTCCATCATCCGCCATTCCTACTACTGGTCAAGCTCCTATTCCCGCCCATCAGCGTGGCCTTACCAAATGGCGCAACTGGACCTCTACCAGGACCGTGCAGGGGATGGTTGCCTACTTGGAACGACATGTCCTTGTGATAGTGACGTGTGGCGTGGATAAAAAATAAAAATAAAAAATAAAGTACACACCTGCCACAAATAACTCAACAACTCATGCCTGAAAACAGATAGACTACCAATTTTGGTTTAAAACATCAATTTATCATCAATTTTCTAGGGTGCTTTGAATTTGAGAACATTCAGCCTATTAAGCCAATTTCACTCGACAGTGCCCCCTCCTGGAAGAAATGTGTAACTGCAACAGTGCCCCTCCCGGTGCTCTTTACTGTTGCTTATCTTTAACTGGGCGCATTAAGACATCTGAGGTGGGGAAGGAAGACGATATCGCCCACAGAAGAACTGCGGATGAAGTGTAGCATTAGAATTAGCATATTCATATACAATATTTATGTTCTGTAGCCTGTGGCTAACCCCGTGTGAATAACTAACACATCAAGAAGTAGCCTGGTGCTGACCTTTCACTCTCCACCTGACACAAGTATGCCTTCACTCTCCCGGGATGACGACAGTCGTCACAGGAGTTTTGGATCATTGCATCCTATTTGTAAAATGATCTTTTCTTGGCCATAAGGCCCGGGAATGAATCAGTAAGGAAAAAAGGGATGAGGAACATCACAAGCGAGCAGGTTATATACAGCCGCTTACATAAGAAACACCCACCAGCGTGTTATTTATTGTGTACGCTGTTGCTGACTGGCTTGCCTGCTTGCTTGCTTTGCCCCCCAAAATAAAAACAAAAAGTCTAAAAGGAGGAGCTGATGGAACTCTCCGGATTATGATGAGCAGAGCCACACACACGCACACACACACACACACACACACACAAAAAAAAAAAAGTCTCAGGAAGTCATGCCTCAAAAGTCAAGAGGGTCGATTTGGTTCTTCAAAGGATTTGAAAACTCAATCACTAAAGCCAGTTTCATGATAACATGTAATATGGTAGAAATGTCTAAGACAGGTAAACCCACAAAAAAAGCCTCAAGATCGCATGTCCTCTCATCTGCCATTTTGGTTCAATGCCGCCATTTTAGTGACAATTTGGTCATTTCAATTATTTAAAAATTCAGCCCCTTATGCCAGTTTGACTTAGCAACATCAAATTTGGTGGGCATGTTTATCTCAAGTAGACCCACAAAAAAGTCTCAAGAAGCTATGCTTAAATATTTACAGGAAGTCTCCCATTTTGGTTCAATGCTGCCATTTTGGTGGCAATTTGGTCATTTCCTAGGCTCTTTTCAATTATTTAAAAATTCAGCCCCTTATGCCAGATTGACTTAGCAACATCAAATTTGGTGGGCATGTTTATCTCAAGTAGACCCACAAAAAAGTCTCAAGAAGCTATGCTTAAATATTTACAGGAAGTCTCCCATTTTGGTTCAATGCTGCCATTTTGGTGACAATTTGGTCATTTCCTAGGCTCTTTTCAATTATTTAAAAATTCAGCCCCTTATGCCAGTTTGACTTAGCAACATCAAATTTGGTGGGCATGTTTATCTCAAGTAGACCCACAAAAAAGTCTCAAAAAGCTATGCTTTAATGCGCACAGGAAATCTGCCATTTTGGTTCAATGCCGCCATTTTAGTGACAATTTGGTCATTTCAATTATTTAAAATTTCAGCCCCTTATGTCAGATTGATTTAGCAACATCAAATTTGGTGGGCATGTTTATCTCAAGTAGACCCACAAAAAAGTCTCAAGAAGCTATGCTTAAATATTTACAGGAAGTCTCCCATTTTGGTTCAATGCTGCCATTTTGGTGGCAATTTGGTCATTTCCCGGGCTCTTTTCAATTATTTAAAAATTCAGCCCCTTATGCCAGATTGACTTAGCAACATCAAATTTGGTGGGCATGTTTATCTCAAGTAGACCCACAAAAAAGTCTCAAGAAGCTATGCTTAAATATTTACAGGAAGTCTCCCATTTTGGTTCAATGCTGCCATTTTGGTGGCAATTTGGTCATTTCCCGGGCTCTTTTCAATTATTTAAAAATTCAGCCCCTTACGCCAGATTGACTTAGCAACATCAAATTTGGTGGGCATGTTTATCTCAAGTAGACCCACAAAAAAGTCTCAAGAAGCTATGCTTAAATATTTACAGGAAGTCTCCCATTTTGGTTCAATGCTGCCATTTTGGTGACAATTTGGTCATTTCCTAGGCTCTTTTCAATTATTTCAAAATTCAGCCCCTTATGCCAGATTGATTTAGCAACATCAAATTTGGTGGGCATGTTTATCTCAAGTAGACCCACAAAAAAGTCTCAAGAAGCTATGCTTAAATATTTACAGGAAGTCTCCCATTTTGGTTCAATGCTGCCATTTTGGTGACAATTTGGTCATTTCCTAGGCTCTTTTCAATTATTTAAAAATTCAGCCCCTTATGCCAGTTTGACTTAGCAACATCAAATTTGGTGGGCATGTTTATCTCAAGTAGACCCACAAAAAAGTCTCAAGAAGCTATGCTTAAATATTTACAGGAAGTCTCCCATTTTGGTTCAATGCTGCCATTTTGGTGGCAATTTGGTCATTTCCCGGGCTCTTTTCAATTATTTAAAAATTCAGCCCCTTACGCCAGATTGACTTAGCAACATCAAATTTGGTGGGCATGTTTATCTCAAGTAGACCCACAAAAAAGTCTCAAGAAGCTATGCTTAAATATTTACAGGAAGTCTCCCATTTTGGTTCAATGCTGCCATTTTGGTGACAATTTGGTCATTTCCTAGGCTCTTTTCAATTATTTCAAAATTCAGCCCCTTATGCCAGATTGATTTAGCAACATCAAATTTGGTGGGCATGTTTATCTCAAGTAGACCCACAAAAAAGTCTCAAGAAGCTATGCTTAAATATTTACAGGAAGTCTCCCATTTTGGTTCAATGCTGCCATTTTGGTGACAATTTGGTCATTTCCTAGGCTCTTTTCAATTATTTAAAAATTCAGCCCCTTATGCCAGTTTGACTTAGCAACATCAAATTTGGTGGGCATGTTTATCTCAAGTAGACCCACAAAAAAGTCTCAAGAAGCTATGCTTAAATATTTACAGAAAGTCCTCATCGCCATAAAAAAAAAAAAATCTACTTTCACTTAGCAATTAGAAATTTGGTATGTGTGTCTGGAACGAGAGGACCCACAAAAATGTCTCAGACAGCCATGCCTAAAAAGACACAGAAAATATAAAATATTCCCATCGTCATTCTTAATGAACGTGACGTCATCACCAGCGAGAGCAGGAGAGAGACTGACGCTCCTATTCGCGCGACATCATCAGCATCATCATCATCTTCCTCCTCCTCCTCCTCCTCCTCCTCCTCATCCACAGAGCGCGACGTGAGGCTGAGCCGCGCCGCACACGGGCGACTACAGGCGGCGTGCTTGTGCTCGGCTCTTCCGCTCGCTTCCATCCTGCTGCTCCGGAGAGCCAAGAGGAGGCGTACATTGGGGGGGGAGCGCCTTTTGTTCCGCGGACGTGCCCGCTTGCCGCGCGCTGCAGCCGGCCATGCCTTCCACGGCGGATCGCTCCACGGCAGCAGAGCGTGAGTTCAAAATCCGATCCCGTGTCTTTGCACCTCCGCGGCGCTCGTGGACGCGCAGCCATGTTGGCTTGCTGTTGCAACTCGCACACGCACGCACGCGCGCGCGCGCGCAGCATCATGTCGTGGTTCAAAACGTACGTTCGAAGGAGTATTTTTATTTTTATTTTTTTTACATGCTTTTATGACAAGACTGCAACATGAGTTGCAAACGCAGGCCGGATGATGGGAAGGGGGAGGATGGAAAAGTAGCTCACGTTTTGCACTTTGCAGGAAGGAGACAAAAGGAGCTCAAAACATTTTTTAGCAACGCGGTTGTCTTGAACGTCACTCATCTCGTGTTTAGAACTGAGCTGAAGTTGATTACAGGTATGAACTTTGTGGGACTGAATGCTGACAAGTGATGAGACAAAAAAATCAGGACGCAACTACTTAGTAAGCATCGTAACAGATCATAGAACGTCCCTGAATTGTTGTCAAATACACCGCCTAGTGGCTGGGAGAAGCATAGCGAGGACATCAGAGTACTCTGATTGGATGAGCAATATGGCCTTAAAATCTAATTTCAAATTATTTTTTTTAGATTAAAGCACAGTTCCTGAATCTTTGTGGAAACGGGTCAATGCAATTTAAAAAAAAAAATTAAAATCAGAAAATCGTGTTTGAAAAATGTGAGTGCATATATATATAATATTTTAATACGCAATTAAACTGTCAATTATTTTGTCGATAAATCCATGAATCCGGCTCAAAAAACATTTTAATTTCCTATGTTAAAAAACAGGACTTTTTTCAAATTGACAGTGGGAAAAATGCACTTACATGATTTTTTTTTATGATTCAGTTACTGGTTTGTTCCATGTTATAAGCAAAAATGTCGATAATTGTTTCATTGTAAATATCATGTTTGGATACAATACTCATCAGTCTGCTTTTATAGAGGGCTAAAAAAAAATCTGAAAATATTTGCTTTCGAGGGTTTGGATCATTTTAATCAATTATCAAGAAATAAAATAATGAATAATTATCACTTAATTCCATAATTGATTAGTTGTAGATTAATTGTTTTATATAATTAAAAAACATTTCTACATTTTACAAGAGTCTGTACTTTTTATTTTATTTGATTTGAATTGATACTATTTACCATTTAAGTATACAATATGAGTACTTTTGCCACCACTGTTTGTGTTGCGTTAGCCACGTCTGACTTGGCGACGAGTTAGCGTAGCATCGCGCTGCCAATGTAATTGATTGCTCTTTTTTTTTTTTTTTTTTTTTTATCCAGTGTTGTCATCGCAGAGGATTTGTCGGCTTTTATTTTGAGCCGCTTGATGCCAGCTGACCATTTGTGTGTGTGCGTGCGTGTTACTGACGCAATCAGGGTGAGAAAATTGCCACCAAAGCAGCAGATGTGTTGGCTCCGTGGAACGATGCTAAGCGGCAGTGCAGCTGTCAGCGAGCAGGCCTCGTTCTTGCTGCTCAGGTGTTTTGGTTTTCCCACGCTGTTGAAAACAGAAACGGCGCACACGCGTAAACGTCGGTCGTTCCTCGGCGACGGTGCATTTGCAGCTAAATATTACTTGCTCGGCGTCATGTAACGCAGGTGCAAAGCGCTATTCAGAAACGGTGCCGACGCAACTATTACTAAGTGGATTCCATGCAATATAGATAAGAAGCAGCTCGAGAAATAGGGGCTATAGAGTTAAACATTAGTGGATCAATTCCTTGTAATAGATGACCAAAACAGTGTCAAGGCAACAGGAAACTAGATGACTCCATGCAACACTGATGTGAAGCAGTTTTTTTTAAAATTGTTTGTACGACTACTTAGGATGACCCAATGCAACACAAATGTGAAGCAGTGCTCATACAATCAAATATTAGTTGGTCTAGTCCATGCACCACATATGTGAAGTATTTGTCAGAAACAATATTTTATTTGTATTGTTAGTTGGACCACTCCATGCAACACAGATGTGAAGCAGTTGATAGGGAAAGTGCTCATAAAATTAAATGTTAGTTGATCGACTCATGCAATACAGATGTGAAGCAGTTCTCATAAACACTGCTTATACAAATATATCGTTTGTGGGTGGACTCCATCCAATACAGATGTGAAGCAGTTCTCATAAACAGTGCTTGCAATATGCAACTAAATATGAGTTGGTCGACTCCATGCTAGACAGACGTGAAGCAGTTGATGGGAAAAGTGCTCATAAAATTAAATTAGTTGGTCAACTCCATCCAATACAGATGTGAAGTAGTTGTTATAAACACTGCTTATACAAATATACTGTTTGTTGGTGGACTCCATTCAAAACAGGTGTGAAGTAGTTTTCAGATTCCCCCACACCCCCCGAAATAGTTAACAACTCCATGCAACACAGATGTGAAGCAGTTCTCATAAACAGTGCTTGCAATATGCAACTAAATATGAGTTGGTCGACTCCATGCAACACTGATGTGAAGCAGTTATTTTAAAATTGTTTGTACGACTACTTAGGATGACCCAATGCAACACAAATGTGAAGCAGTGCTCATACAATCAAATATTAGTTGGTCTAGTCCATGCACCACATATGTGAAGTATTTGTCAGAAACAATATTTTATTTGTATTGTTAGTTGGACCACTCCATGCAACACAGATGTGAAACAGTTGATAGGAAAAGTGCTCATAAAATTAAATGTTAGTTGATCGACTCATGCAATACAGATGTGAAGCAGTTCTCATAAACAGTGCTTATACAAATATACCGTTTGTGGGTGGACTCCATCCAATACAGATGTGAAGCAGTTCTCATAAACATGGGCTTGCAATATGCAACTAAATATGAGTTGGTCGACTCCATGCTAGACAGATGTGAAGCAGTTGATGGGAAAAGTGCTCATAAAATTAAGTTAGTTGGTCAACTCCATGCAATACAGATTTGAAGTAGTAAGTTTATTGGTGGACTCCATCCAAAATGCTCATACAAATATACTGTTTGTGGGTGGACTCCATCCAAAACAGATGTGAAGCAGTTTTCCGAGTTTTCACCCCCAAATAAATGTTATTTGACAACTCGATCCAATACAGATGTGAAGTAGTTGTTATAAACACTGCTTATACAAATATACTGTTTGTTGGTGGACTCCATCCAATACAGATGTGAAGCAGTTCTCATAAACAGTGCTTGCAATATGCAACTAAATATGAGTTGGTTGACTCCATGCTAAACAGATGTGAAGCAGTTGATGGAAAAAGTGCTCATAAAATTTAATTAGTTGGTCAACTCCATCCAATACAGATGTGAAGTAGTTGTTATAAACACTGCTTATACAAATATACTGTTTGTTGGTGGACTCCATTCCAAACAGGTGTGAAGTAGTTTTCAGAAACCCCCCGAAATAGTTAACAACTCCATGCAACACAGATGTGAAGCAGTTCTCATAAACAGTGCTTGCAATATGCAACTAAATATGAGTTGGTCGACTCCATGAAAGACAGATGTGAAGCAGTTGGCAGAAAGAGTGCCTGACCAATTAAAAGAATGCAAAACATGAGAACAAAACAACAAATATCTGCACTTTCAACGCAAGCTAACCTTACGAACTGATGGAGGCCGGATCTTGTGACGTTCACTAGCGCCAGCTAGTGGTAGCGTGTCTTCTCAGACAAAAAACCATTAAGCAAAGCAAAAACAAAAAAATCGACCCAGCTTCAAAAACTCGTCAATTTACCACTTAAGGACAAAAGCGCTAATAAAGCTATCGCTAAAAATGTAGCAACGCGCAAGCTAGCTGGCTGATTGACACAACTGCCTTGCATGCCAAGACTTTTTCGGCGGCTCTGCCGGACTTTGGTGCTCGGGGGGGGGCCTGCGGGGCTGAGCTTTGATATATGAGATCATTTATCTCACGCTGCAGCAGCATCACCGCTGGGCACACTACACGCACTCTCACACATACGATACACACACACATGCACACTGAGGAAGTGAAGCTCACATCGTTTCATTTTTCGTCCCTCACTCGGCATGTTGCCTGGCCGATCCGCCTACCGCTCTGCTCTCATAGTACACCGTGTGAGTAAGTACAGGACAGAGCTTTACGTAAGACGCGCTAAAAAACTCAAGAAAAAGAAAAGGAGAACATTCTTTGTATGCGAGGCCGTCAGGGACATCATTGAGGACACGCTATTGAAACGCTCTCACAGTTTGCAACCGAAAAAATATTTGCTCATACACAATCACATTTACTACTGAAACTCTCGCATACACTGATGAAATAACACACCCACACTATTGAGACACTCACACACTACAGCATATTTTTTTGCTCATGCACTTCTGAAATGCCCTCACACACAACTGAGACATTCTCACACTACCGAATCACTCTCACACAGCACTTAAACACGCTCAAACTGAAATAATCTCACATGCACTACTGGAATAATCTCACATTCTACTGAAAATGTTTTTGCTCTGACAGTACTTACATGCTCTCACACACTACTGAAATTGATATTGCTCACACACTACTGACCACTCTCACATTCACTACTGAATCAATCTCATATATACTCGTATATACTATTCTTAAACACCATTGAAAATGTTTTTGCTCACACACCACTGACATGCTGTCAGATCCTACTGAATCATTCTTACATTCACTACTGAAATAATCTAATTCATAATGAAATGCTCTCACATATTACTGAAAACGTTTTCATTCTATTAAGAAAATTCTCTCACATGCACTACTGAAACGCTCTGATGGTTTACTAAAACGCTCTCACGCATTACTGAACATTTCTTCTCCAGCATACATGAGTGAAATGCTCTCGCATAAAATACTTAAACACTACAAATTTTCTTACTTCTCAGTACAGATCTTGGCCCCCTTTCCAGAAAAAGGCAGGAAAATCAATTTGACTGTTTTCTTCTTTTTTTTTTGTCTTTTTGCCCAAATGTAAATTTTCCATAGCTTTCAAACGCGGCAACATTTTCCAGATGTTTCTCACTGGATGCCGATTGTACGTCGTTGATTTTCGCTCTCCCCGGCTGGCGTCCAAGCGTGTCTTTGAGCGCGCGCGTGCCATCCAAGCCAGACAGTGGCAGTCTGGCGGCTTGCGTTGTTGCGAAGGAAATAGCTGACGCACGCGTCTCTAAGCTGCTCCGGTGCCAAAAGTGACTCTTTGATGATTTGTGGAAACAACACCTCCACCGTTACCAGCTTGAGTGGGAAGACGCTCGCGTGCACACTTTTGATGTCGCTAACGGCCAGCACAGTCGAGGAGCGGTTAGCATGGCTTTCTTTATCATTTTCAATAGTTAGTTTTTATTTCATTCTTGTTTTTGTTTTTTTTCATTTCATTTATTTTCTTTATCATTTTCATTATAGGTAGTTTTTATGTCTTTAGTTTTTTTTATTTAATTGATTTTCTTTATAATTTTCATTATAAGTAGTTTTTATGTCATTAGTTTTTTTAATTTAATTTATTTTCTTTATAATTTTCATTATCGGTAGTTTTTATTTCCTTCTTAGTTTTTTTTTTCAAATTTATTTAGTTTTAATTCATTTTGACATCTGGCTTTTTTTCTTTAAAAATGCTTCATTTAGTTGAGTTTTCATTAGTTTCAGTATAGATTTAGTTTTTTTTTTTTTTTTATTGTTGTGTATGTCTTGTGTGCATTTTTTTAAACAACCATCAACAACACCCCACAAACTTTTGACCTTTTATTTCATTCTTAGTTTTTTTTTTTTTTTATAAATCAAATTTTGTTCTTTATAATTTTCACTATAGGTAGTTTTTATTGCATTCTTTTTCTTTTTTTTTGTATTTAATTTTAATTCATTTGCATTTTTTTAAACAACCATCAACAACACCCCACAAACTTTTGACCTTTTATTTCATTCTTAGTTTTTTTTTTTTTTTATAAATCAAATTTTGTTCTTTATAATTTTCACTATAGGTAGTTTTTATTGCATTATTTTTCTTTTTTTTTGTATTTAATTTTAATGAATTTTGGGCTTCTTAGTGTGTGTGTGTTTTTTTTTAAAAATGCTTCATTTAGTTTAGTTTTTATTAGTTTTTGTTTAAAAAAAATTTGTTGTGTATTTCTTGTGTGCAATTTTTTTTAAACAACCATCAACAACAACAACACTCCACGGACTTTTGACATACACTAAGTGCAGCGTAAATAATAAGTGCAGTGTGAATAATATTGCTTGTAAACTTAGATGTATCCGAACGCTAACATCTATAAGTGACTTGCTTTTATCTGAGAAGTCGTAGTTAAGATGGTGGATGGATTGATGCATTTGTCTAAACGTGTCCTGACGTTGACTGGCGACCATTTCTAGCTCTAATTGTTAGCTGATCTGACCGAATCCCTTTCCTCCGTTTGCCTCGTTACCGATCTTCGGAGAGCGAGCTTCCAGGAGAGAGGATACAAGAGCGCCGCCGCCGCCGCCGCCGCTGACACCTTTGTGAGTTACGATCGAGCCGAGGTGCTCGGAAGCGCCAGCCGTCGCCGGGCGGCGCAACCTCCCGTCACCATGGCGACCTGGAAAGAGGACAAAGTAGGCACCCGACGAGCAGGCGGGGAAAACATACCGGGCGGGAGGGAGGTTGGGAGGGAGGAGGAGGCGAGACAAAGGAAAGCCAGAAGAGGCAAGGCCATCACTCACACGGCAAAGAAGCTCCCCGAAGGCCGGACGAGACGTTCCTACACAAGTTGGAAGGTGGAGGCCGCTGCTTTTACAAGTTTGACTGACTCACTGTCAGAAAAAGGAAAAATCGATGGAAGATGTTACAGGAATGTGAATTATTATTATTATTTTTTTTAAATCAAAACATTCGGTTTCTTGGAGGACACCTGGTTTCTTAGGAGACCACCTGATGGAATGCGATGACTTGGACGGACGTGTCACATGACTGCTGACTTGCCTCCGCCTGCCATTTTGTGCTTGCCCCCTAGGGGGCAGTATACTACAAACGGACATATTACGCTACTCATACAGTAGATGCGATGAAGAAAAAGTGGCCAGGACAACAACAACAACTTCATAGCTGGCTTTAGCCCCTGATGCTAGCTAGCTAGCAGTATTGTAATGTAGTTCATACATGAATCATGGAGGTGAGCAGCTGCTCGCTAGCTCCCTTAAAGGTAAGCAAGCGCCATGGGAGCTAGCTAGCTTGCATCTGGGGCTAAAGCCAAACTTTTTACTATCAGGACCCGGATTTGCCACCTCTGACCACAAAAGTGTTATTTTTGGTACCACTTTTGACGTTGAAAGCAACAAACAAAACGTAGGCCCATTTCCCCCCCTATGGTGTTCCACAGCCTGCAATAACATACTGTACTTGCAGAAAATCCATCCATGCTCAGCAGGGATCCGCTCGTTTCTTTCTTGTGTGTTGAGAGAAAAAAAAAGAAAAAAAAAAAAGAGCAGGTTACCCACTTGCCTGTCGTCGCTTGTTGGACGGCTCGCATTCCCGGTGGAGCGACTAAAAATATCCACTCGATGACGCTTCCCAGTAAGTCCCAGCTGATGTTTGTTACATTATTGGTGATACAGTAGATATCGTAAGTGGTTGGCTTTTGCTTTCAAGGATCTGAAGGCAAATGGATGGAGACAAGAGCAGATGTTGCAGTCTAACATCTGGAATCAAATCTTGTAAAGAGAGACCAGATCATTTTGATGACAACGTCTTAATTTCTGGCTGGGTATAGACGGAAACGTCTAATGTCTTCAGTGAATTCCAATAAATGGACGGAGACAAGACCTAAGGAATGGAATCCAGTCAATAGATGGTGACAAAAGTGCGTGATGCAACCTCAACATCTGGAATGAAGTCCAGTAGGTGGCGCAAGAGAAGTCTGACGACACCATCTACCATTTGGATGGCGACGAGCGTTCTGATGTCACGTCGTCATTGCTGCGATTGCTCACGCCAACCCCGTGATGAAGACGCAGCGGGCCGAGGGGAAGAGAACGGTGACCGGTTGCCGTGGTTACCACAATAAGAGCAACCGACACCAAGAGCAAGCGCATTCGCATATAATTGGCAATCCAAAAATCCATTTTCACTTTTGCATTTAAGTACATTTCAGAGTTTGTACACCTTTCCCCACTCTCGGGTCAGACTCCTCCCCCTTTGGACGCCACTTCCTGTAAAACCACACACACATCCACTTGGAGTGTGTGCGGCAGCGAGGGAGGACCGAACCGCGTCCTTGCACAAGGACGCCGACACTCATCGCAAACACTTTGCCACAAAGGCGCACGTGCGACCCACACGCGCGCACACGCGACCAATTTGCATTCAAAGCGACTTTGTGTGCCGACGTGTCACTTCCTGCAAGACAACATCAATCATGCGCATGCGTGACGACTGCAGCTGCTCACCTCCATGATTCATGTATGAACTACAGCACATACATAAAGTGGGAGCGCGGGCGTGTGCGTGGGTGCGAAAATGCAGTTGCATGTACATGTGTGCAGTTAGGCGCGTGTGTGCGCTTATGCATCGTATAGCGTATACGTGCACAATTGTGTAGGAGGTGACATCCGTGTCAGACGGAATATACGAGTGCAGTGAGTTGTTTTTTTGGTGAGGACTTTTTCTCCGACGGCGTATTAGAGCTACGTAGAAATATCAATTTTTTAGAGGGTTGGGGCAATATTCGGAGGAAAAAAAACTTGTACATTTGCAACTTTATAATGTGGCAAATTTGTCAGTTTATAAAGTGGCAAATTTGCGAAAAAAAACTCGTAAATTTGCAGTTTTATAAAGTGGCAAATTTGCGAGTTTATAAAGTGGAAAAAACTCGTAAATTTGCAACTTTATAATGAGGCAAATTTGCAAGTTTCTAAAGTGGAAAAAACTCGTAGATCTGCAACTTTATAAAGTGGTAAATTTGCGAGTTTATACAGTGGAAAAAACTCGTAAATTTGCAACTTTATAATGTGGCAAATTTGCAACTTTATAAAGTGGCTAATTTTCGAGTTTTTAAAGTGGAAAAAACTCGGAAATTTGCAACTTTATAATGTGGCAAATTTGCAAGTTTCTAAAGTGGAAAAAACTCGTAGATCTGCAACTTTATAATGTGGCAAATTTGCAAGTTTCTAAAGTGGAAAAAACTCGTAGATCTTCAACTTTATAAAGTGGCAAATTTGCGAGTTCATACAGTGGAAAAAACTCGTAAATTTGCAACTTTATAAAGTGGCAAATTTGCAAGTTTCTAAAGTGGAAAAAACTCGTAGATCTGCAACTTTATAAAGTGGCAAATTTGCGAAAAAAACTCGTCAATTTGCAGTTTTATAAAGTGGCAAATTTGCGAGTTTCTAAAGTGGAAAAAACTCGTAAATTTGCAACTTTATAATGTGGCAAATTTGCGAGTTTATACAGTGGAAAAAAATCGTAAATTTGCAACTTTATAATGTGGCAAATTTGCAAGTTTCTAAAGTGGAAAAAACTCATAGATGTGCAACTTTATAAAGTGGCAAATTTTCGAGTTTATAAAGTGGAAAGAACTCGTAAATTTGCAACTTTATAATGTGGCAAATTTGCAAGTTTCTAAAGTGGAAAAAACTCGTAGATCTGCAACTTTATAAAGTGGCAAATTTGCGAGTCTATACAGTGGAAAAAACTCGTAAATTTGCAACTTTATAATGTGGCAAATTTGCAAGTTTCTAAAGTGGAAAAAACTCGTAGATCTGCAACTTTATAAAGTGGCAAATTTGCGAGTCTATACAGTGGAAAAAACTCGTAAATTTGCAACTTTATAAAGTGGCAAATTTGCAAGTTTTGAAAGTGGAAAAAACTCGTAAATTTGCGAGTTTATAAAGTGGCAAATTTGCAAGTTTATACAGTGGAAAAAACTCGTAAATTTGCAACTTTATAAAGTGGCAAATTTGCAAGTTTCGAAAGTGGAAAAAACTCGTAAATTTGCAAGTTTATAACGTGGCAAATTTGCAAGTTTCTAAAGTGGAAAAAACTCGTAGATCTGCAACTTTATAAAGTGGCAAATTTGCGAGTTTATACAGTGGAAAAAACTCGTAAATTTGCAACTTTATAATGTGGCAAATTTGCAAGTTTCGAAAGTGGAAAAAACTCGTAAATTTGCGAGTTTATAAAGTGGCAAATTTGCAAGTTTATACAGTGGAAAAAACTCGTAAATTTGCAACTTTATAAAGTGGCAAATTTGCAAGTTTCGAAAGTGGAAAAAACTCGTAAATTTGCAAGTTTATAAAGTGGCAAATTTTCGAGTTTCTTAAGTGGAAAAAAATCGTAAATTTGCAACTTTATAATGTGGCAAATTTGCAACTTTATAAAGTGGCTAATTTTTGAGTTTTTAAAGTGGAAAAAAATCGTAAATTTGCCACTTTATAAAGTGGCAAATTTGCGGGTTTATAAAGTGCAAATTTGTGGGGAAAAAAACTAAATTTGCCTCTAAATATAAAAAATATATAAAAATATTTCTACATGGCCCTAATACTAATATAAGAGAACTTTTGCTGTTGCGAAAACATGTTAACGCATAAAGACAGCAAATTGTCCCAAATTGTCCTGGCGAATGGTTCACGTGTGCCTTGCGATTGGCTGGCGACCAGTCCAGACCAGGAGAGGCGAGTTTGGATAAGCGCCATCGAAAAGGAAGGGATGGAATTCATTGCGTTGGTGTGCCCGCGAGCTGTGAAACAACATTTGACGGATTCACTTAATAAGGTCAGAGAGGCGTTGCGTATGGATCCGCTGGATTGGATTGTTGCATCGATACTGGAGCTTCCGTGTTCTAAATATAAACGCGGGGTAAAATATTTGGGAAACTAATGGGCATCAAGGACGGGTAGAACTGTTAGTCTGATTATACAAACACCAATAACAGTGAGGATGTTATGTAAAATGTAAATACAAACATTTCACAAATTTCTTTTTGACCTACATTCAATGGAATACACTAATAAGGTATTTAATATTTAATATAATAGTTCTTCAACATTTCAGGTCTGGACTGCTGGCAGGCCACTCTAGTACTCTTTTTTTTATTTTTATATGAAGTTTTAAAGGGGAAGTCAACCCCCCCATTTTTTAAAATTATTATAATATGTTCTATGCAGCCCCACTAGTCTAAATATGGTTAATATTGCATTAGTAGAATATGAGTTAAGCAACAAAATCCAACCGTTTTTATCCATCTCAGGGGGCGGCCATTTTATCCCTTACTGTTGACTGAAGATGACATCACAGGTGTTCAGGGGTCAGGTAACGACCAATCACTGCTCAGCTTCAAAAAACAGGCGAGCTGTGATTGGTCGTTGCCTGACCCCCCTGAGCAACTGTGATGTCATCTTCAGTCAACAGCAAAGGGCAAAATGGCCGCCCCCTGAGATGGATAAAAACGGCTGGATTTTGCGCCATGTTTTCGCCGCGAGGTGGGCCCGAGGGGAGGGGGCTGGGATGCAGATTGCCTGATGCTGCACCGGCGTGGAGGAAGCGGCAGATGAAAATAGCTCTGGGGGCGGCGGCTGACTAACGTCGCTGAGTGGCTGGAAAAGGCGGCAAGTCGCTGGCAACGTGCAAAAAAAATTTGAATAACACCCACCCTCAGTGATGTCATCACAGGTGTTTCTCATCTGACCAATTACATATTACATATTAGCTGTTTAGTTGGTCCTCTTTCAAAACTGAATTTTGTAAATATATATGAAATAATCTGCCATCGGCCCACTTAATATTATTAATAATATTAAAATAAATTACTGCTCCTAAAAATGACATTTGTAAACAAACATTTGTTCTTAAGAGACTTCAGTTAAATACAAATCTCTACTTAAAGGGGAAGTCAACATTAAACATTTCTTGACAATATGTTATATGTGACCTCACTAGTCTAAACGTGACAATTCTGATTAATATGACATTTGTGGTATATTAGTAATAGTCATGGAGCAAAATTCAGCCAACAACCAATCACAACTCAGCTTCAGAAAACAGGTGAGCTGTGATCGGTCGTTGCCGGTGCCCTGAGCAACTGTGATGTCATCTTCAGTCGACAGCAAGTGGCAAAATGGCCGCCCCCTGAGATGGATAAAAACGGCTGGATTGGGCTTCATAATTTATATTCCAAAAATGTAATATTAATCAGATTTAAATAAAATAATAAAAATAAAATAATAAAATAAATAATAAAATTAAATAAACCGTATTTAGACTAGTGAGGCTGTATAGAACATATTATTGTCCCAAAAAATGGGGGGGTTGACTTCCCCTTTAATGATTAGATGAAAAATTTCTACTGTAAATTTAAATACAAATTGAACTCTTTAAGATAGTGAAACAAGATGTAAAGTTTGATCAATTATTTTTGCGTACATTTTTAACAAAATAAAAATGTAAAAACATCAAATGTACCGCAAATTTTTTTTGGGGTGTGTGTGTGTGTGTGTGGGGGGGGGGGCAATGTCCCATTCCCCCCCCCCATCTTTGCAGTTCTCAATCCCTGTTCCCCACGAACAGCGGGGGATTATTGCATATGAAGGTCAAGAGTCTATCGAGTCCGCCAAATTTAGATGTGCTTGCGTCTCCTTTGAAAGCAAATTGGTTCATATTTAATGAGTGTGTGTACGTGTGTGTGTGCGTGCGTGCGTGCGTGCGTGCGTGTGTTCAGGTTGAGGCCATGCAGTCTCTGTTCGGCGGCGGCGGCGGCGAGCTGGGCCTGCTGGGCGGGGCCGGCGACGGCGGCGGGGGCCTAAAAGAGGACGGCTGCGGCGGCGTGGGGTGGCGCTCGCCGCCCCTCCCCGCCGCCGACGTCTACTCGGCGTCGCACTTCGCCCTGATCGCCGCCTACCAGGACATCAAGAGCCGGCTGGGCGGCCTCGAGCGCGAGAACAGCAGCATCAAGAGGAAGCTGAAGCTCTACGAGATCAAGGTGAACGCGCTACTTTGCTGTTTGGCGGGCGCTTTGTGTTAGAGTGTATCCGAGTACAAATACTTTGTTACTTTATTTAGTTACTTTTCAGTAAAAATTGCCCTCACTCACACAGTACATTTGGTCCCCACTTGACCTCAAGCACGGAAAACGCTAGCACAAACCACAAGTGTACCTAATGTATTGACCTTGCTGTTCTTCTTCTGTGGTTTCTATTTGGCGGTTGGTAAACCGGCTTATTGATGCCTTAGCGCCACCAACTGAAATTTACCTTACACTGCACGGAAACTTGTTTGAAAAGTTGATTGCCAGATTGTTTTAAAATTTTTGCTTGGATCTCAAAACAAAGCAAAACTAAATAAAAATTAAAAAAAAGAAGCTCTCAAGTCAAGGCACTCATGTCTCAAGGCACCGCTACTCAAGTACAGATTGGGAGTATTTTTGCCACCTTTTGTGCCGCGTGATAAACCTCTCGGTTTGTTTTTTTTAGCCTAGCGACCCATCACGCTCTCTCGAACAAAAAAAAAAAAGTTACAAATAAAAACGAGCCGAGCGGTCATCACATGACTCACAGCAGATGGAAGACGCTCGCTCATCTTTTGTGACTCATCACAACTCTTTTTCACACCTCATGAAAACATATTTGGCTTTAACGCTTTGCCACATCCAAAATTCTGCCTTTTGAAAATGAAGAAATGCACGCATCACTTTATAGGGCCTCGAATGTGAGAAGCGTTCTCCATATGCCGAGCGCCGTGAGGCCTGTTGTGTATTGGCTCCATTTCAGCACAATTGAATCCAATTGAAATGTTGCAACTTCAGCACCCCGGACAGAGCCACGGCTCCGCCAGGGGTCCGCTTTCATTTTTTTTTTCTTCCCTTCACTCTCTCCAATTGCCGTACAGCGAAGAGCCCGATCCATGTAGGTGGTTGCCATGGCAACGCCGGTCTCAATCTATCACAGCCAGCTTTTGCGTGCACTTTGTCATCGTCAACGTGGCCCAAGATGCCCTCGCGAACAAAAATGTCTTCTTCCAGGACTTCCTGGAAAAACATCAGCAGACTTTTTTTAATTTTTTTTTTTTTATTCCCATACTCAAGCTTCCTCCTCCAAATAGAAAACGGGGCTCTCTCTTTTCTTTTAGCGTTCTGCCTGCTTTTTCTTTCTCTCTCCCTCCCACGCCATTCCATTACACTCACTCTCGCCGTTGCCCCCCCCTGGAATTGCTGCACGCCAGCTCGCACCCCGCCCCCCCATAAAAAAAAAAAAAAAGAAGCCCATGCTATACAAATACACTCGCACCCGTGCGTGAAACCCGGAAGTTTAAAGTCCCGCCTCCTCCGTGGCAGGACATCACAGTTGTTGAGTTCATCTGCACGTTTGCATAAAGTTGACTTAACCATGAAAGTGACATTTAATAATTGGGAACGGCTGAAGTGAAGTTGACTGGCAACCAATCCAGGGTGTACTCCGCCCCTGGCCCAGATTCCGATAGCGCTAACAAAAGATGGATTAGTAAATTTTCACCGCACGTAATCCTTTTAGCAAGTGTGCTCAAAGAGTATTTAGAGGCGGGGGGGGGGGGGGGTTGAGGTTGAGGGTCAGCCTAAAGCTTCCTCTCATCACATGATTCACCACACACACAAAAAAACAAAAACATTTCGTGCTCAAGCTGCTCTCTCTCGTTGTACTTTCTTTTTCTCGGAGTCGAGCGTTTTGGCGGGTTTGGTCTCTGGGGGCCTTCAGTGCCTTTTGCTGTTTAACTGAGCAAAGACGGGGGGAGGAAGCAGTTTGGCTAAATGGAAAAAGGTAGTTAAAGCCAGTCCTCACGCGGCCCTCGCACACAACGGGGGAAGAAAGAAAAAAAAAAAACTTAACTAAATAAAATGCCCGAAGCTGACGAAAGGCTTTCTAAATGCAAATGTGCTCGTTTACGTTGCTTACATAACACGTCTCTCACGGCGGGAACGAGTCCACTTCGACCCGCTGACTGCACTCATCAAATAGAGACGGTAAATAATATGCATTGACTCACTCATCTTCAGATTTACTGTATATACATAGTTTAGTTCAGTTTTTTTTTTTTTTTTAAACTGACATGCAGGGTTCATTTGTTTGGAGTAAGTCCAAAAATAATAATGATAATAATAATAAATAATTTCATTTAAATTTGATTTTTTTTTTTATATAGTTTGAATAGGAATGATCTGAACAGATTAAAAACTGAACATTTGAGGTAAAAAAAAAAAATAAAAAAAATGAATTATGTACAGCTTTTATTCTGAAATTTGGAAACAGGTGGAATCAGTCAAAAATGTGTTTTAGTAATAAAATGTAGTTTAAAATGAAAAGTGAAATTTGGTTCCAATCGGTCGAGAAATGTGGGAAATGGACTTTGGTATGTAAAATGTTTTAATTTGCGGCTTGTATTTTGAAAATTGGAACAGCTTGTGCATCATGATTAATTCATCGCGGCTCTTTTACTGTGTACGACTTGGCCACCGGGGGGCAGTATAATACAATCATGCAGACGCAAGTCAAGAAGAGTTTCACAACTACTGTAAGTGGCCCAGTATGTTCACAGTTTAGTTAAGGTTGTTGTTGTTGTTTACGGACATGCAAGTTTCATTTGTATGGCATCGGTCAAAAAATGTTGAAGTTAGAGGTAAATGTAAATAATCATCATCATCATCATCATCATCATCATCATCATTTGGGCCTTTTATTTTAACATTTTAAAAATATTTGGAATAGGAATGTGGTGATTGGTGAACTGTTTAAATCAATCAAAAAATATGTAGAAAATTAAGGTAAAATGCCCCAAATAAAAAAATAAAAAAAAACATTGAAGATGAGTGAGATGAACAGTTTAAATTTGCAATGGTTCGAATCTGTCAAGAAATGTGGAAAATTGACTTTGGTATGTAAAATGTCTTCATTTGTGGCTATTATTTTGAAAGTTGACGATTTAGCCTCATGAGTAATTCATTGCGGCTCTTTTAGTGCGCAGTGTGTCGATCAATACAATCATGCGGACAAAAATGAAGAAGAGTTTCACACCTACTACTAAGTTGTATCTCAGAGTGCCACTGCATTCAAATACAGAGCAAACTTAATGATAATTGAAAAATTTAAATTATGTGGTTTGCTTGTCCGTCTGGCATTAAGTGATGTTATCATTATATATTTAGGTTGAAACTATACATAGCTTACAATTATTTGTCTTCTCCAAAAAGAAATTTACAGTAGCAACACGTGTGAGACGTGTTGTTTTTTTTCACCACAGAGCTCGGTCATTGGAGCGCGCGGTCGCAGCGTGTGAACTCACACCTCACATATACACACAGCACACACACACACCACACAACACTAACATGCACGTATTTTCCACCATAAAAAAAAACAAAAAACGGCTCTAAGTCCTAAGAAAAACAAATCAAAGAGTCATCAAGGAATTGTGCACATTTTTGGACAACCTAGCACCAAGTTATAATAATTTTGTATTTTTCAAGGTGTAGTTATCATGTGATGCAAAAAAATAAAAAATAATCGATTACTGCTGACTTTTGGACCAAACCTGAAACCACACACAGGAAAGCCGAAGCAGAAAATCAAACCCGGACCCTCAGAACTGCGTGCTGACATATTTGCTGCTTTGTGTTTCCAGTTCCCGATGATCAGCGAGTTCGGCGAGGACGCCAACTCGTACTGCTCGTTCGAGAGCAAGGAGACGGCGCTGCTGCACTCGGAGAACGACAACCTGCAGCAGAGGGTCAACATCCTCACGCATGAGGTGGGAACACGACGCGAGTCGGGAAGAAAACCTGGCAAAGGTCGCTTTGGTATACAGAACATGGCGAAAATCGGAAAGTAGTATTTGAAGGCCACCTTCGTAATTGCCTATAAATGCCACAAGATGGCAGCAAAGCACTTAAAAAAAAAAAAAAATTAGACAAAGCTATGGCTAAATGGAATGAAGCTCACTTCACTGCCTCTCTTTTCAATATTGTTTCTTGGCCAACAGTAGAGCTGTTGAGATTTAGATTATTTTTACTCCGGAGGAGAACGGACAGAGATGTGCACAGATTACAACCTCCTAAATTAAAACTAATCCAATTAGTTGATTAAATAATCGATAGATTGATCAATTCTAAAAATATTTGATAGTGACAGCACTAGCCAACAGCTCGCACAGAACGGTTGTCCCTCAATGTGTACATGCTTAAAGTTGTTGGGTCAAAAAGAACCCATTTTTTGGGCCAAAATCTGACCGACCCTCTACGTGGGCCAATTTGACCCAATTTTAGGTTGTTTTGTGTTGAATTAAAAAATGGGTTACGTTGGGTACCCACGTAGCAGGTTTGTTCCAATTTTGACCAATATTGGGTTATTTTTTGACCAAGCAGTTTTAAGAGGGTTTTGAGCTTTGTTTTGCACGAAAAAAATTGGTTGGAAAAAAATAAATGGGTTGTCTTGATACAAGACCGACCCTCTATGTGGGTCAATTTGACCCAATTTTAGGTTGTTTTGTTTTAAATTTAAAAAATGGGTTACGTTGGGTACCCAAGTAGCAGGTTGGTCCAATTTGGACCAATATTGGGTTATTTTTTGACCTAGCAGTTTTAAGAGTGTATGCTCTAACTTGCCACAAGTTTTTGAGATCTTTTGTTTGGCTTTTCTAAGTCACTATATGGTGTAGTTTTTTTTTTTTCCAGATCCCACAATGTGCCCCCCCATTTCCTATCCAAGAAATCAAACCCGTCAGATTCCTGTTCCTGTCTCCCCCTGCTAGGTGTTACTATCTTATTTAAAAAAATATATATATTTTTTTTCATTTTTTAGTTTTCTTGGACGATAAAATGAATTTTGCTCTGTACTCACTCGATTCCATTATATTTGATTCCATTGCATTCCAAGATGGCGCTAAAGCAATATTTGACAATGTGACAATAGCCTCCACTCTGATTGGTCGGTCGGTCCCGGTAGGACTGATGTCATGCCTGGACTTGAAAGGTGAATTTTGCTTGCTTTTTCCACCACTGCTGATAAAAAAAATTTTTTTTTTTTAATTAGGCCCAGCACCTTTTGTGTGTGTTTTTTTGGGGAGGCGACTAAATTTACACCAATAAATTATAATTGGCTTGTATTATGCTTGGCTGCCATTTTTGGCTTCGTGTGCAGATAAGGGTTTTTAATGAAAGCCCTGTGCCACTGTGTGGGAAATCCGCGTCCAAACGGGAGAGTAAGCAAAACAGTCAGTCAGAACAGCCGCGAAGAAAATGAACAAGGGTTCGAATAGCTGGCTGGGATTCCAGAAGGACAGAGGAAGGACGAAGGCAAGATGGCTTAAGTTGCGGGTGTGATGCAGCACACGAGAAGGAAGCAGCATTCATGTGAGCAGTGACGACATCTAGAGGGCGGTAGAGAGCAAGACTAATGTTTGGGATGCTCAAGATGCACTTGCCGGCCTGCATCAATTCTTTGAGTGAAGTCAACGGATGAGGACGCGTGTAGAGCCGGAGGGGACTCCAGTCACGTGACTTCGGATGAAGTCAGCCATTTTTGGACTTGCTTGGATCAAACTTAAGAGATGAGACTTTGACCTGCTATTCGGAAGGCTCGGCTTGAAAAACAGACTTGGCTTTACTTATTAGCATACCAGGTTGATTGAGGTTAATGAGCAAGACACTATGCTAAATGTAACGGATGCTTGAATTTCAGTATCTTTACCTTCTTTCACATTTTTGTCCTCTTTTTTTTAAAATTACATTTGCCTGCCTGTTTTTATTTTAATTTCATTATCTTTACTTTCCCCCCCACATTTTTTTGTCCTCTTCTTCTTTCTTTTTTTAAAATTAAATTTGTCTGGCTGCTTTTTGTTTTAATTTCATTATCTTTACCTTCTTTCACATTTTTTGTCCTCATCTTTTAAAATTTTTTTGGGGCCCACCTGCTTTTTGTTTTAAATTTCATTATCTTTATCTTTTTTTTCCCCCACATTTTTTGTCGTCTTCTTTTTTTTTTATTATTATTAAATTTGTCTGGCTGCTTTTTGTCTGAATTCATTATCTTTACCTTGTGTCACATTTTTTGTCCTCATCTTTAAAAAAAATTTTTTTGCCTTCCTGGTTTTTGTTTTAAATTTCATTATCTTTACTTTTTTACCCCCACATTTTTTGTCCTCGTCTCTTTTTTTTTTAAATTAAATTTGTCTGGCTGCTTTTTGTTTGAATTCATTATCTTTACCTTCTTTCACATTTTTTGTCCTCATCTTTAAAAAAAAATTTTTTGCCTTCCTGGTTTTTGTTTTAAATTTCATTATCTTTACTTTTTTTACCCCCACATTTTTTGTCCTCGTCTCTTTTTTTTAAAATTAAATTTGTCTGGCTGCTTTTTGTTTGAATTCATTATCTTTACCTTCTTTCACATTTTTTGTCCTCATCTTTAAAAAAATTTTTTTTGCCTTGTCCTCGTCTCTTTTTTTTTAAATTAAATTTGTCTGGCTGTTTTTTTTAAATTTCATTATCATTACATTTTTTTCCACATTTTTTGTCCTCATCTTTTTTTAAACTTAAATTTGCCTGCCTGCTTTTTGTTTGAATTTCATTATCTTTACCTTCTTTCACATTTTTTGTCCTCTTCTTTCTTTAAAAAAAATTCAATTTCCCTTCCAGCTTTTTGTTTGAATTTCATTATCTTTACCTTCTTTCACATTTTTTGTCCTCATCTTTAAAAAAAAATTTTTTGCCTTCCTGGTTTTTGTTTTAAATTTCATTATCTTTACTTTTTTACCCCCACATTTTTTGTCCTCGTCTCTTTTTTTTTTTAAATTAAATTTGTCTGGCTGCTTTTTGTTTGAATTCATTATCTTTACCTTATTTCACATTTTTTGTCCCCTTTTTTTTTTAAATTATATTTTCCTGCCTGTTTTTTTCACATTTTTTTCCACATTTTTTGTCCTCATCTTATTTTAAACTTAAATTTGCCTGCCTGCTTTTTGTTTGAATTTCATTATATTTACTGAGCAAGGTTGGATAACTTGACTTTGGGCTTTTACTGTCATTGGTGGCTTTTTTTTTAATTTGTATTTTTTTTTTAAGTAGAAGAGCAAACTGAAAAGAACTCTACGCCCGTTCGACTCGCATGGAGCAAGTCTTCTAATGAGGGCGCGCTGCAAAACAAGGCAAAGCGTCGTGGGACGCGTTAAGTGTTGAATCTGACGAACATGTCGGAGCCGCCGCGTGTCCTAGAAGGACCTCCTCCCTCTTACACAACATCTCCCTCGCCGCATTGCTTGGCCTCTTTCTCCTTGCCTCACTTTTTCTTGTTCTTGGTGGAGAAGTTGGACAAAGTGGAGTAAAAGTGTGCTGTCGTTTCCTCGTCTTTGCTCTCTCAGCTGCAGAAGCGGAAGGAGCACGAGGAGCAGCTGGAGGACGTGATCCAGGCCTACGAGAAGATCCACATGGAGAAGAGCAGCCTCCAGAGGGACCTGGACAAGATGGTCTGTGTCGGCTTGTCTCGGCGTTGGTCGTGGTCGGCGTTGACACGTGACCCATGTGTGCTTTTAGACGGGCCTGGTGGAGAAGCACGTGGAGCGCATCCTGGGCCTGGAGGTGGCGCTCCGGCAACGAGACAATTCGCTGCACAAGCTCAACGTGCAGATGCACAGCAAAGACATGCAGTA
Organism: Vanacampus margaritifer; assembly: GCF_051991255.1. Lineage (NCBI taxonomy): Eukaryota > Metazoa > Chordata > Actinopteri > Syngnathiformes > Syngnathidae > Vanacampus > Vanacampus margaritifer. The sequence goes on from NC_135449.1 coordinate 2,885,632, forward strand.
CCTGCAGCTGCACGCAGGGCCCGACGCGCACAGTGAGTGTGACCACACCTGTGTTCGGGATGGTGTCCCAATACTTTTGTCTGAATTGTGTTCCGACACTTCATGATCCAAATGTGTCCCAATACTTTTGTACAAACTTCACATTACTTCACTCTCCGTAAGGTGTCCCAATACTTTTGTCTGAACTCCAAATTACTTCTTGAGGGTGTCCCAATACTTTTAACAAAATTCCAGTTTTCATCACTTCCTGTAGGTGTCCCAATGCTTTTGTCTGAACTCCACATTACTTCTTTGGGTGTCCCAATACATTTTTTTTTTTTTATGGGTGTCAGGCGATTACATTTTTTAATTGTAATTAATCCCATGACTTCAATAGTTAACTCACGAATAATCGCAAATTTTATATCTGTTCTAAATGTACAATAAAAATTTAAAAAAATTTAATTTTCATACTCTTAACTCTTTGATTGCCAGACGTTTTCGGAAAAGGGATGCCGTGGGTGCCAGCCGATTTTAAGTTTTAATTTTGACTGATCTTTCAAGGTCCACAGAAAATTATGTGTTTGGACTATGGAAACACACATACTACCAAATGAAAGATTGGACTGTCATCTTTCATCAGAAAAAAAAATTGTTTCTACCTTATTCCGTTTTTGAGTAATCAACAATAGAAAATGGTTAGTTTCACCTCTGTTTTGAAAAAAACGTCTTTTAACGTCTTTGGCACTCCTCCATAGGATTTTACTAAACGTTATTTAACGTTTTTGGCAGTCAAAGAGTTAACATAAAAGTGAGGAAAAAATGTGAAACTAATAGAAATATGACTGCAACTTTTAGTCATCGATACAGTAATTTCGTAATTCATAAAATTGAGTTATAATTAAAAAGATTTACTGTACTGTAAAAACGTGATTTGTGTTGGTCATTTTTCTGCCACTAGATGGCATAATTGCCTTACTAAGACGTTGGTGACAGCTCAGAGCAATCTAATCTTTAACATGAAGTCGCTTGTAAAATTCTGCACGTTTTTTTAAATTGTAAAATACAACTTGACTCCAGTCTTCACAAATATATGCATTATTATTACATTTATTACTGCTAAATTTTGACGTGGACGTGTCTGCTGCATTGCGACCGGAATTCCCCCAGTCCAGGCTTTCCAAGTAAGGGGTGGTTATTAATCATGTGTTTTACATAAACTGATACATTTTGTCACCCCCACTTTTAATACAACTATACATTTTCGTCACTTCTTCAAGGTGTCCCAAAACTTTCGGCCAAATTCCACATACTTTTGTCCATCCTCCACATTTTCTAACGTCCATTTCTGTGCATGTCCATGACCGGCTTGCGTCCAGTGCTGGACTGTCCCGCCATGACGCTGCAGAGCTCGCGCAGCCTGGACGCGCTGTCCGACCTGAAGGTGCAGCGGCTGGAGGCCGAGCTGGAGGGGGCGCGGCACGAGGCGCAGGGGGCGTGCCAGCGGGAGGAGGAGCTTAAGGCGCAGTGCGAGCGCCTCAGGGAGGACGTCAGGCAGCTGCAGGGCGGCCAGCGGGACAGGGTGAGGGACAGCAAGCCCCGCCCCACCCTCCCTTTCTGTCAAATATTAGAAATACAGTAAATTGTTTTGGATTTTATTTATTCATTATTATTATTATTATTATTATTATAAAATAATAATAAATTTATTTGATTTATTTTTTTAAAATTAGACAAAGCTATGTCCCTGTCTACTGTATATTATGTTTAGTATGTTATTCTTAACTCATTCACTGCCATTGACGGCTTTAGACGTCAAAAATTCATTTGAACTATTTCTGTTGAAAAAAAAATCCACTTTTAACAAGCGTATGAAAAGCTAGAAAAAAGTTGTTATTGTGCATTTAGAACAGATATAAAATTTGTGATTAACCGTGAGTTAACTATTGAAGTAATGTGATTAATTACAATTAAAAAATTCAATCGCCCGACGACCTAATTTCTAATAATCTTTTTTTTTTTTTTTTTTAAATGATCTTTTTTCAAAAAAAAGAAAAGATTATTAAAATTAGGGCGTCAGGCGATTAAATTTTTTTAATTGTAATTAATCGCATGACTTCAATAGTTAACTCACGATTACTTACAAATTTTATATCTGTTCTAAATGTACAATATTTGTTTTCTTACTCTTGTTAACAAAAGTGGAAAAAAATGTTAAACTAATAGAAATAGCTCAAATGAATTTTCGACGTCTATAGCCGTCAATGGCAGTGAATGAGTTAAAAAAAAAAAAAAAAAAAACATTACTCACTCTTTTTCCGCCTGACGAGCACACTAAGCTAATTTCTCGCTCTACTTTGGCAGGAGATGTCATCGCCGTGTAAGCAGTGCGACGTGGAGTGGATCAAGAAGGTGGGAGACGAGCAGTAAGTGGGGAGGGGGGGGGGGGGGGGTAACGTCTAAATGTTCAACGATTGGGGGAAATTAGAAAACGTAGTCCGAAACGAAGGTGAAATTGGTGAAAGAGAAACTAAAAACACAAGCGACCGCAGGTGACTCCTACTCAGCGAAAGCCAACAATGGTTTGATGGGTCGAAAAATGAAAGTAAAAGATGAGTGTGTGTGTGTGTGTGTGTGTGTGTTCTTCTTTCTTTCCAGACCGCTGCCAAGGCTCGGGTTTACTCACTGCTTTCACATCCCCCCCACTGAGAGCCCCCCGAAGCCTTCTTGTAATTTAGAGCATTTAGTGTAAACGGCACAACTCTTGAGAATAAACTCGGATGAAATTTCAGCGTTTTTGTGAGCAAATGGGAATCGGTGGGAAAAAACGAGTGAGCACTTTTCTGGGGCCAAGAAATAACAAAACATGACTTCGATAAGACGTTGTTTTTTTTTTTCTGTATTTTATAGTAAACGTGATGCCATCATTTTTCACTATTCCCTTCCTGTTGGTGTCCCAATACTTTTGTCCGAAATCCACATTTTCTTTCTTCAGGTGTCTGAATAATTGTGTCCACATTTTCTTCCCATTGCCAGTCCTGTGGGTGTGTCCCAATACTTTTGTCTAAACGCCACATTTTCTATTTTCACTTCTCGCTCGTGTCCCAAAACATTTGTCCAAATGCCACATCCTTCTCAACTAAACTTTCTTCAGGCGTCTGAAGACTTTTGTCCGCGTTCTCTTTTGCCTGTCCCAATACTTTCGTCCAAATGTCAATTTTTTTTAAATACAATATATATTTTCTTAAATTATTTTGTAGTCGTCCCTAGACTTTTGTACAAACAGCCCATTTTTCGTAAAACTTTCACATGTCCCAATACTTTTGTTCGTCTTGAAGCCTTTAGTAGTAGTTTCACAACCCAAGGAAATTATTTGTAAAACATTTGGTAATGGAGAAAATGAAAGTATGTGTGTGTGTGTGTGCGTGTTTGGTAGAAATAAAAAATAAAAAAAAGAAGAAGAAAAAAAGCGTTGGGCGGGTGTCGTTGTGATTCATCTCAGGTTGGGCTCGAACGAGCCCGTCGTGGGCGTAATGACTTTTTTTTCTCCTTCACTTCTTTTCAAATGGTCACCCAAAGTGCAAAAATGATTCAAACAAGACAAAAACAGCCAAACTTTGAAAATATGATATTAGAGCAGGTGTGGACATTTTTTTTTTCTATTTCCTTGTAAAAACAGATAATTTAAAAAAATTTTTTAAAAAAGCCTGCCAGTAAATGTTCCAATACAACATAAAGAGAAAAAAATTGAGAAAAACTCCCGACCAAAGAAATGAGTCAAAATTGTCAATCTGGTGATCTTTTTTGATAAACGTCTTCTTGTAATCAGCATTGTGTTCCTGCACGAGTCAACTTCTGTGAAATGGTTGGAATTGTAAAAAACTCATCAATGAGAATCTGCCGTGCAATTGGAAAGACGACTTTCAAAGGCTACAAAAATGACAATAATGTTTGAAATTAGCCTCTCGGAGGTCACCGATATATTACAGCTTGAATTTATTGTGTACGATTTGACTTTTCAGTGTAGACTCAGACCAATAGGAAAGTAGTCATTTGCATCAAATTGATCACACCGTTTTTTTTAGTTTTTTTTTTAGTTTCTAGTATATTTAGCTTAAGGCTAATATAAACCCAACATATTTGTCCAGGGTCAACCTGGCGCTGGCCTACACGGAGCTGACGGAGGAGCTGAGTCGCCTGCGGGCGCTGAGCTGCAAGCAGACCGAGATCCTGAGAAAAGCCTCGCAAGAGCAGCACAGTCCGGGTGAGACATCTGCAAGGACACGCCAGCATTTTAGATGATTTGGAACGCGCTGTTCAGGGTTTCAACACCTACTTTTTGACACCTCCACCCATCTGATGGCATAGAACACGTTTCCTTTGACAGGCATCGACATTACAGGAAACGTCAGCGATGTACTTGTGCCAAATATAGAAATGTTCAATAGCGTACATACTCAGTCCTGCTACTTGCGTCGTCTCTCATCTCGTGATCCACAAGTGAGGGACGGCGAACTAATGTTACATGAGGTATATCTGGTCGTGACACTTTTTCTTTTTTTTGGAGATATTTTCATTAAATTTTCTTGAAATCTACTTGGGTGGCCCGCCCAAGTATTAACATGGTGTGGGAAACACTGGACTATTAATGCAAAAAAAATGCAAAATTTTTGGTACGCAGGTAATTTCGAAGTGTTGAGAAATGATGAAATAGTGAGCTGAATATTTTGAGTTGGAACGATGTGAAACCTGCTTGTTGAATGTCTCATTGGGAATGAATGGCAATTTTTTTTGTGTCAAAATGTAAACTTTTGGGAAAACTGTGAACATTTGGAATGAGAAAAATAATAGCATAGAAGATGTGAATTTAATAATTAGGTTGAAGTTGGAATGGTGAAAATCAGCTGAGAAAGGGGGAAGCAGAAGCATGTCAAACAAATGCAGGCAACTAATATATATATATATATATATATATATATAACCCGCAGTTTCTCCTCTATTTAGATTGATATCTCAATCGTACTTAAAAAAATATATATTTTTTTTAAAAACTATACATATATATATATTTATAATTTTAAAAAATATTTTTAAAAATATTAATAATAAAATAATAATAACAAACTAATAAAATAAAATAATTGATATATATGTATATATATATATATTATTATTATTTTTTCAAGTTAGTGGTGTAGAATAAATGCATTGAATTAATTTTCCAAAGTCCTACAAAACTGATGCAATGTGTGTTAATGGTGTGGTTGCAGTCCAGCTGCACTCTCCCATCCACCACCAGCGGCACTCGCCCGGATCGCAGCGCCACTCGCCCATCTCCCAGCGCCACTCGCCGGTGGTGCCGCAGCCTCCCGTGCACCACTCGCCCATACAGCAACGGCGCTCGCCCGTGCTGCAGCGCCTCTCACCCGACACGCACCGCCGCTCGCCCCTGCTGGACGTCAGCGAGGCGGGCCCGGCCTCGTACTCGTGCCGCCCTCCCAGCCAGCACCTCCGCGCCAGCTTCCAAGGCCGTCGCAGCTACTCAGAAGTGACCGACCCGTCGGCGTACCAGTGTCCGCCGCGCTTCTCCCTGGACCCCGTGTCCACGCTGCCTAAGCCTCGCCCCTTTGTGGAGGGCTATTCCAAACAGACGCCCCAGCACTCGCCTCACGGAGGCCTGCAGCACAGAGGGGCGTCGTCCCCTCACCAGGGTGGCGGCGGAGGAGACGAGAACGCCATGCGCCACATGCCCTTTCCCCTGCGCTTTGAGCCGCCGCCGCCCTCAGCGCAGGGCCCGCCCCCGCAGTCCTCCGAAGACGAGGAGGAGTGGACCTGCCCACATCCCATCAGCCCACCCAGGACGCTGGGCACGCTCTCTGCTGTTGTGCCCAGTGGCACCATGAGGGGTCCGGCGTCCTGCTCGGCCTTCCCCGCCCCCCAGTGCCCCAACGCCTTGGGCTGCCACCCCCAGCCCGGCTACATATCGGCCGAGCACGCTCAGTCGTGGCCCTCCATCAATGTGAGTGGTGACCCTTCATGTTCATATTAGCATTTTTGCACGCTAGCCATGTTAGCATGCTAGCAATTGTCACTAACCATAATGGCGCTAACTTGTGGCATCGATAGACACTTACCAACCTTATATTATACATTTAGCGCTGGTGATTACCAGTCTGGGGTGTACAAATTGACGCTAACGTTGTCAGGTTCAGCCAACCTAGAACATTTAATAAACAACAGAAAGGGAAGGAAGGCAACAGACTTATTTTTGCTCACGAGGAGAACGGACAGAGATGTGCACAGTTACAAACTCCTACCGCTCTGAAGCACATTCTGCCCAGCCCACTCTTTATTTAGTTTAGGGCGGTTCCCTGGTTACACAGTCGTTGCTGCTCTAAAGGTTGGGGGAACACACAGCAACCATCGCAGATAATAATACAGACGTGTCTTCCTTCAACAGTCAAAGTTCAACAGTTCAGCCGCTATCTTGTGATAAGGGCACAGTTCCGGTTTTCGAAGCCGCAAGAGCACGAGTCACGCTTTGCAATACTATAAGAGTAAATATGTGATCACTTATTGACATTTATTTTAACAAACGCTACTTCTAGTGTTGTTTAGCTTGAAAACGATAGCGTGGGTTCAGATAGAGCGCCAGTGAGTCATTATCGACTCGACGGATCTATTTCCACATCGCACACTCGCTCGAGCAGCCAGGGTGACTCATACGAGAACGAGCAAGATGCATAAAGCAGGCCGGCGACCACGACGGCGTCTAACCGGCCACCTGTGTCGATCCGCAGCTCTGGATGGAGACGGAGGAAAGCGACGTGCGGAGCTGCCCGCTGTGCCAGCTGATGTTCCCCGTCGGTTACCCTGACGATGCCCTCATCAAGCACATTGACTCCCACCTGGAGAACAGCAAGATCTGATCGCCATGGCGACCGGAGGACCGACATGAGAGGGTTACGGGAATTTTATTTTTATTTATTTTTTTAAACTTCAATGACCAAAATGGGGTTGGAAATGTTACAGAAAGTCGCTGGTATATTTTCATGGGAATTTAAACTGAGGAAACTTTCTGTGGGAGTGAACTGGAAATTTAGCGTCATTTAATGGGGATGCGGATTCAGGCAGAAATATAGGCAAAGTAGCTCTCCTTGCCCACAAGTGAGGGCATTGAAGTATCATCATTTTTTTTTTTTTTTCCCCCCCACATCTCCGGATCTCAGTAGGACCTCCCAAAAAAAATGAACATCGAAATTGGAATTTATTTTTTATATGTTATATTAAATGGTATATATTGAATTTTTTTTTTTTTTTAAATTTTCTTTTTGTGGTTTCCCCTGCTATATTTAAATTTGCTGTAAAAAAAAAAAAAAAAACTCAGCCTTCAGTTTGGTTATTTATTTTATTATTTTGACAAATTCCCGTAAATTCCCATTGAAAGTTTCCCAGACATTTGCAACCCAACGACGAAGCAAGATGGCCACTTGTTGTTTTGTTTTTTTCAACCCTGTGAACGGCTCCATCTTTTGGCTTTGTGAGTCCCGTCCCGTGCTTTTTCTTTCGCTTTTTTGCTATCATGGCGGTCGAGTGGCTCTGCATGTTGGTGTCACCTTCACAGTCCCAAGCTTTAAACACGATCCGTCCGGCATGAAACATGAACATTCGTACTCACGTTATACCTTTTAACGCTTGCGGCCTGTAAAAAAAAAAAAAAAAAAAAACAGTATCTTAGCACTTTATGCTAGTTTTTTCTCTGCTGTGTGTCTGTCTGTCCCCCCCCCCTCGTCTTATATACATTATGATATTTATATGATAAATCTGTCAAGGCAAAAAAACAAAAAAAGATTTCTATTTTTGCAGCACCTTTGATGCTGGTGACACAAACTTTCACACGCTGTACATAAAAACACAGACGAGGTGCGCTGAGAGTCTTCCTCGAAACAAAAAAAAAACACTACGGACAAAAGTATTGGGTCACTTAATGAATCCAAGGGTGGGCAAACGTTTAATTTTTAAAATGGACATTGCATACATTCAACTTTTTTTTCTTTTTTTTTTTTTAAATGAATGTAACAGTGCATTTTTAAATTGTATTGAAAATGTAATTATAATCACATAAAACTAAATAAAAATATTCAAATGTGTTTATTTTACTAATGCGGCCTACTTAAAATGTTTTATGCATGTAAAATAGCTCAAAAAAAGCTGTTTATGAATTATTTATATTTATCTGAGCAATTATTTCCTAAACCAAGTTGGGGGGTGCATAGAAACTGACAATATTATATGCAAAATTGTTTACGTTTGTTTTATTTTATAAATGCAAATACAATTACAGGACTCCTTGATGTAAATTGCTGTGTTGGCCAGATTTAAAAAGGCAGAGCGGGATGTCAAATGCTTCAGATTTTCCCTCTTGTTGACGTTTGACCTCCCAAACGGACAAAATAAGTGGAGAAAATCCACACTTTCCCCCTCTTCCTGGAAGTGTCCCAATACTTTTGTCTTTCTAGCGCACCTACACACCACGATGTCGGCCAGACCACAAACGGCAAAAATGAAAAAAAGAAAAAGAAAAAAAAAGAGAGAAAAAAAAAACGTGTTGATCTGCTGGTGAACCTTGATAAGAACACTGATGTCAGCTCTGAGGTTTTGCGGGTCACATGATCACTTCCGGACGATTACAGATGCTATCTTGTTGGAGCTTTCGCATTTTTTTTTTTTTTTTTTACCCTTTTGCCCGTCATTGTAACGTCGCTTCAGAAAATAATTATTGCGGCGGTTCAGCAACATGAACTGGCCTCAGTTTGTGAATATACAAAAATCCTGCATATTCCCCTCCTCTCTAAAAAGAGATTTATTTAAAAGGGCTACTTTTCTGCCATGCGCGTCGCAGGATGATGACATCACTACAGATGATGTGAGCAGAATACGTGCATAATTGTCACCTATTGCATTTTTGATTGCAAGACGAGATGCAAAGGCCACCCCCAGAAATAATAATAAAAAAAGTAATAGAAATAATGATTATATATAATATATAATAATAATAATAATAATAACGACCTAAAAATAAAAATACAAAATAATTGTCACCTATTGCCTTTTTTAATTTGTTAAATTCTGGGGGGCAATTTTCAAAAACAAAACAAAGGCAACCCCCAAAATAATAATACAAAAGTTATATAATTAATAATAATAATAATTATTATTATTATTATATTTCTTTTACAATAATAATGATATAATAATAATAATAATTAGAAAATACAAAATAATAATTTATAATATATAGTAAAAAAAAAATAATAACGTAAAAAAATATTAGGAAAAAAAATCAGCAAATAGGTGAATTCACAGATGTCAACTCAGCATTCATCTTATACACAAAAAAAAAAAACATGAAACAGATCGTCTCCCTTATAAACCCCCCAAAAACCCCAAAACATTGGAAAAAAACAAGATAATTTCCTTCAAAAAAATACTTTAAAATAATAATAATAATCATGGCTACATGTGGTCCGCAGGTCACTGGTTGTCCACCCTGTCATAGACAATAATGGGACCTCATTTTTGGGCTCAATTATAAGTACACGTTTACCTCACGTCATGAATTTGCAATCTCCTCATGAAACCGACGTCAACTTTTCTCCCGAAACCTCATGACAAACAAGCGTCCCAATTATCAATGAATCCGATTATTCTATTCTGTTCCGATTCTTTTCTGTGCCGCCTACGTGAAGACGCTTCCTCCGGTTGTGTGCGCACCTCTCGGTTTCTTTCTTTCCGTCTTTCTACGTTGACTCAGGAGAACTGCAAAAGCAACCCAAGCAGAGGAACAAAAAGAATTCTTTTCCACGACGTTTCCTCCACTCAGGAGACAAAAACGGCTTTTACACGATTGTGATTGTTGTTTTGCAACGCGACACGATGCTGCCAACGGAGACGTAACGAGACATCTCGATGTCACTTTTTTTTTTTTTTCTTTCTTTCTTCCTGTGTCTGTAAATAATCCAACCAATAAACTTGCACTGAAACTCGGCCTCCTTGACTCATTTCAGTTTGAAAAAGCTTCATTAGTTTCACGTTTTCACAAATTTCTCATACTCTTGTTAACATAAAAGTAAAAAATAAAAAAAATAGTTGAAATAAGGCTGCATCTTTAGTAATTTCATAATAATTCATGAAATTGAGTTAATTAAAAAATGTACTGTACTATAAAAAACGAGTGTGATATTGATTTGTGTTGGTAATTTTTCTGCCACTAGATGGCATAATTGCCTTTGTAAGACGGTGACAGCTCAGTGCATTTTGCTTTTCATATTTCTAATCTGAAATAAACTTTTTTATTTTTTTTTATGTAAAATACAACTTGACCCCCGTCTCCACAAATATGTGCATTATTATAAAATTTATTACTGCAAAATTTTGACGTGGGCATTTCTGCTGCGTTACTGCAGAAGTGTCAGTACAGGTTTTCCACCATTTTGACACCCCTTGACATGAACATGAAATTATTCATTTCTACATAAAATGCGATGTCTTCAAGTAGTATTTTGGATATGATCTTTACTGGTGCTCAGTTTGGAATATTGCTTCAGTGTCTCATAAATACCAAGTAATTATGCATTATAGGCCTGTTTGGATTCTTCTACTGACTCTCCCTGTTTGATCTCCGTCATGTTCATCATTAGAGAGGCTCGTAAATATGCAGCGGGGAGGAGATTTGTTTGTTTTTGGTGCACATTTTCTGTCAAGTGTTCAACGACCCCCTACACACACACACACACAGGTTATTTTTTTCCCCCCTCGCATACTAAATTTGGTTTGCACATTTTAAGAAGCGGGCCGCTAACCTCAGGAAGAGGAAAAAGTGATAAAGTTCACCGCCCATCCGGGCCACAAAACCACGTCGACCTGCGAGCATGGAAATCTTCCATCAGCTGAATGCTGACAACACACACACACACACACACACACACACACACATATAGAAAGAAAGAAAAAAAAGGCCAGGTCATTTGGTATAAAAACAAAAACATGTCTAATAGTTTGTTGCAAGTTGAATAAAATTAAATTATGGAATGAAAATAATAAAAATGAAAATATAAAAAAAGTGCATTGATTTTAAATGTAATATAATATAATTTACAAAACAATTTTTTTATAAATATTTTTTTTAACTCATTGCTGTAAATAAGGTTAAAAAATATTAATAGTTATTATATATATTTAACCAATATTATTTAATGAGATTAAGGAATAATAAAAATGCATTCACAAAGTTGAACTGTAGCGTATGTAAAGTAGTAAAGTTCAAGTATATATTTTTAAATAAATTCATTCTACTTTTAATTGCATCATTTACATTACACAGCTATTTAATAAAATAATAAAAAATATATATATGTAACATTGTTTCACTAATATTATTGTTATTATTATTTATAAAATCAATTAAAAAAAATTAACAAACGCTGATTAATTAACCAACTTAAAAAAAAAAAAAGCTAAATTAATGCAAAATATAACACACGCGTATTTTCAGACTTTCAGAGACCTTGACGAGCAGCTCATCATTTCAGATCGTCCCAGTTGAGCCAAAGCTTTTGTTTTGCATGTGAAAAGTGTTCCTCCGCCCACTAGGTGGCCACATAAACCACATCAACCGCAGTCTGCACGCCACACAGCACAACTCAGCAACCAGTGTTGCTTTTTGTTGTCCAACATCTTGAAACGGGCTGCAAAATTCGTGTGCACGAGGGCCACCTTTTTGTTTTTCAAACAGATGGAGGTGCGAGATCATTTATTGTATGGAAAATCTTAATTATTGCTCAAATAAATAAATCAACTCAGGTTTAAATTGGATTGTGTAGAATTGATTAAAAAAAATATTTAATTTTACTAACATGTTTGTATTGTATTATTTACAGTAAATCAATTAACCAATTGTTTAATGAGATTATTTAAAACATGAATATATTTTTAGCAAACCTATTTTAGAAGTACAGCTAAATAAAGCAACAAATATGAAATAATTACATGTCATTGTGATTTTTATTTTCCACACTGTTTTTGCCGTGTAACAATATAAAAATAATACATAATAATAATAATAATAATACTTCCAATTTACACCATTCAAATTTCAACTTGCTTAAAAAATTCACACCTTACGGGATATATATATATATATATATATATATATACAAATAAATATAAATATCAAATATCAACTTTTCTCCGAGCTTATTTAAGAATTTTTTGAGAGAAAAACTGCTAAGAAAAAAACGTATTTATATTTTTCCAGTGAGATATCATCAAGAAAGCCCGAGCCAAGATTCGAACCCTCAACCTCGGAACTGAGAAGCCAACATGGCCGCCAATCAAACATTTTGACTTCACGTAATCACAAGTGAACCGAGCGTGACATTTTCCGCCGATACGTTAGCGATGTAGCGCTGACAACGTGTTCATTATGTCAGCTGGCACGAGGCCCGGCAGCCCGATCGAAAGGGCCAATCAGAGGAGCCCGTGTCAGGAAACACGCAATGCAAACAAAAACAACCATAGTGTTAATTGTGGCATCAAACTACACGCTTGCACATGTCCTGACATTGTGGAGGGGGTGAGCGGCGAGGGTCCGGATAGGGGGGGGGGGCTCGGTTCGCCAGGCGTCAGGGCAAGGCGGTGAACTATATTTGAACCCGTGACCTATGTAAGGAACCCGTATTGATGACTGGCAGCGCGCTCGCTCACTGCAGCAGGCATCGCATGGCCTGGGGAGAGGATGGGGGGGGGGGGCACCACGGGGGAGGGGCGGGCGCCTGAGAGGAGGCGGTTGACAGATGAGTTTGAGGAGATGTTTGGTCTTTGAGTTGGCCAGGGAGCGACAACAAAGACTCCCCTAAGCGACATTGCAGCATTACGACACACATTGGTTATAAACCGATTAGTCGACTATTACTCCGATCTTCAACAATTAACTCTTTGACTGCCAGACGTTTTCAGAAAAGGGATGCCGTGGGTGCCAGCCGATTTTAAGCATTTTGACTGATCTTTCAAGGTCCATAGAAAATTATGTGTTTGGACTATGGAAACACACATACTACCAAAAAAAGATTGGACTCTCATCTTTCATCAGAAAAAAAAAGTTTGTTTCTACCTTATTCCGTTTTTCAGTAATCCACAATAGAAAATGGTTAGTTTCACCTCTGTTTTGAAACAAACGTCTTTTAACGTCTTTGGCACTCCTCCATAGGATTTTACTAAACGTTATTTAACGTTTTTGGCAGTCAAAGAGTTAAAAACAACTCATGTATTTGCTAATCATGTCAATTTTACAGCAATAATACAATTTCATTATTTCCAGTGCTATTTTTCTAGAGGAGTAAAATGTATGAAAGGTGAAGTTGACAGTCGATAAAAAGCAAACGGCGCATCACCTTTGAAGCAAAGCGAGCGCGGCAGGTACTCAATCTGTCAAATTGAGCGTCGAGGCCCTGAGGAAGTGGCAAGAGGTGGCGAGGAGCACACAGAAACCCTCCCCCTTGTCGCGAGGGTCTGCGACGGAGGCGTCGCAGACCCGCAAAAATTCTTGCTTGTTTTGATTATGGCGGTCCAATACGAAAAGGTGAGCGCCGGCGACAGCTGTCAATCTCCACACAAAGAGCAAAGAGCTCCACGGCCGCCGGAGCCGTCATCGTTAGCCGCCTGGCAGCGGACGGCGGGGCCTTCTCGTTTCTTCCTCGCAGGCGGCGGTATCACAGCTCCGATCTGTCACCCCGCGCCCGCCTTAATGTGTGAAAGCAAGACGTGTTGCGCCTATTAGCACTTCTTGGCCCGGCTGGCACGCTGATCCCTCGTCCCCGGGGAGCCCGGCAATATGGTGCCGCATGGTGACCGCCCGCCAGCCCCGGCTGCCGCTGTCACAACACATCACGCGTCCCCCGGCCGCCGTTCCGTCATCGCCGACGACGGCGGCCGAAGGGGCGGGGCTGTCGGCGGTACTCCACACACACACACACAAAAAAAAAAAACTTTTACATGGATGGCGGGGAAGCCAAAGCGGTTTGGATTTGACCGACAGGAAGTGAGGGCAGAGGTCAAGTTGGCCGGCATATGCCAGCTTTTAGTTGGAATCACCAACAATAAGACAAGAAATATTGTCAGAAATGTTTGTGGATTTGCTCATCCAGGTCATTTCTTTCCCAGCGTTGGATCGAAAATCCGCAACTGGGATGCTCGCTTTGTCTTAGAAGACGTTTCTCATCTGAGAAGACGGTTCTACTTCATGATGCAAGACTTGGTTAGGACAGATCAGCCGGAATTGTCAGAAATGTAATTATCTATTTCATACGTGAGAGTAAATCCTTCATTGATTCATTCAAGTCTTGCAAGTGAGACCATTTTAGTCGCAAGATGCCGGCACACCCGCGACCTTAACGAGGAAAAGCGGTACAGATGATGAATAGATGGATGTGAGTGTTTCAGTGGTGTGTATGAGAGCATTTTAGTAGTATGTGTGAGCTTTTCAGTGGTAAAGTGAGAGTTTTTTAGTCATACTTGTGAGAGACATTTCCACATAGTGTATTTGAGTGAATAATCTTCCAGTCGTGCTTTTGTAGCACTTCAGTTGTGTGTCTGAGAGCTTTTCAGCCATGTGTATAGGAGCATTTTAGTAGTGTATGTGTGAGAGCACTTCAGCCATACAAGTGAGTGTTTGGAGCGCTTCAGTGCCGTGTTGGGGAAAAAAACAGTGAGAGAATTTGCAGTTGTGTGTGAAAGCTTTTCAGTCATGAATTAGAAAGTGGTGTCAGTAGTGTATGTATGAGAGTGTTTCAGTTGTACATTTGAGAGCATTTTCAGTACAATGTGAAAGTGGTTCCATTGTAAGGAATTTTGCTTTTTGAGCATATCAATGTGTGTGAGAGCACTTCAGTTGCTAGTGTGAGAGCTTTTCAGCCATGTGTATGGGAGCATTTCAGTAGTGTATGTGTGAGAGCATTTCAGCCACATGTGACGTGAATCATTTTCCATTTTCAGTGGTGGTTAAGAGAGTTTGAGTAATATGTGAGAAAATAAATTTTTAGGAGTGTGCGTAAGAGCATTTCAGTGGAATATGGAGGAAAATAATTATGTTATGTGTGAGAGCATTCCCATAGAGTGCATTTAGACTAGATGGAACAGGGGATTTAGAAAAATATATATTTTGTGTGAGAGCATTTCAATACAGGAAAATAATTATGTTATGTGTGAGAGCATTCCCATAGAGTGCGTTTAGACTGGATGCAACAGGGGATTTAGAAAAATATATATTTTGTGTGAGAGCATTTCAATACAGGAAAATATTTATGTTATGTGTGAGAGCATTCCCATAGAGTGCGTTTAGACTAGATGCAACAGGGGATTTAGAAAAATATAATTTGTGTGAGAGCATTTCAATACAGGAAAATAATTATGTTATGTGTGAGAGCATTTCAACACAGGAAAATAATTAGTTATGTGTGAGAGCATTCCCATAGAGTGCGTTTAGACTAGATGCAACAGGGGATTTATAAAAGATTTATTTTTGTGTGAGAGCATTTCAATACAGTGTTTATGGAACAGTAGACTTGCCAAAAAGTGATGTCACGCCAACCGTGATTACGATTATGATAAGGACGACCAAATCAGCCGATAAGAAAAACATCTTTCAGCCTTAAAAAAACAAAAAGTGTCATTTTTACGCCAGCTTTGTTTTCAAACATGTCGCCATAAACGCCGCCAAGCTTGCGCCTGACACAAAAGGTCACGCCGTCTGAAAAGGTCCAACGGTCCGAGCCCGGAGCCACGCTGACACCACCGTCACCGCTGATGCTCTGTGCCATCGCCACGACGACGCCCGCCGGGCACAACGGGGCGCTCGGCGGGCAGGTTCTGACCTAAAATTAAACAAAAAGTCTTCACGCCAGAGGTGACGCCCGGACGGTAATGGATATGTGGTCACGGTGCAGGCAAGCGAGGTCAACGCAGAGATGAAACGGGGCGAGAGGATGCGGGGGGGGGGGGGGGGGGTTGCAGGTTCACGGCTTCATGTGATCTGTCGCAGCTCCACGGCCGAGTGACCATGCGCGCATTAACACTGACGAGACCGAGAGGTGACACATGCCCGCCTTCGGGGGCCCCCGACTCTACGCCACAAATGTCCACACGCCGTCACACGACGGATTCCACTCGCACCTGCACCGCTATTATTATTAGAAACAGGCAGGAGTGGGAAGGAACAAAGTAACCTTGTTACGATACAGCAGTAGATTTTTCAATACAACTTGATGTATAATGTGCAGTAAACAGCAGTGAGAAGGAAATATGAAGAATATGAAAGTGGCTTAGGACTATTAAAAACAAAGAAAAAGTTAACATCACAGCTAACCGTGAGCAAGTCGTCGTCGTCACAGCTAACCGTGAGCAAGTCGTCGTCGTCACAGCTAACCATGAGCAAGTCGTCGTCGTAACAGCTAACTATAAAGAAGTCGTCGTCGTCACAGCTAACTATAAAGAAGTCGTCGTCGTCGTCACAGCTAACTATAAAGAAGTCGTCGTCGTCACAGCTAACTATAAAGAAGTCGTCGCCGTCACAGCTAACTATAAAGAAGTCGTCGCCGTCACAGCTAACCATGAGCAAGTCGTCGTCGTCACAGCTAACCATGAGCAAGTCGTCGTCGTCACAGCTAACCATAAGCAAGTCGTCGTCGTCACAGCTAACCGTGAGCAAGTCGTCGTCGTCACAGCTAACCGTGAGCAAGTCGTCGTCATCACAGCTAACCATGAGCAAGTCGTCATCGTCACAGCTAACCGTGAGCAAGTCGTCGTCATCACAGCTAACCGTGAGCAAGTCGTCGTCGTCACAGCTAACCATAAAGAAGTCGTCGTCGTCGTCACAGCTAACCATAAAGAAGTCGTCGTCGTCACAGCGAACCATGAGCAAGTCGTCGTCATCACAGCTAACCGTGAGCAAGTCGTCGTCGTCACAGCTAACCATAAAGAAGTCGTCGTCGTCACAGCTAACCATAAAGAAGTCGTCGTCGTCACAGCTAACCATGAGCAAGTCGTCGTTTTCACAGCTAACCGTGAGCAAGTCGTCGTCGTCACAGCTAACCATAAAGAAGTCGTCGTCGTCGTCACAGCTAACCATAAAGAAGTCGTCGTCGTCACAGCGAACCATGAGCAAGTCGTCGTCATCACAGCTAACCATGAGCAAGTCGTCGTCGTCACAGCTAACCATGAGCAAGTCGTCGTCGTCACAGCTAACCATGAGCAAGTCGTCGTCGTCACAGCTAACCATGAGCAAGTCGTCGTCGTCACAGCTAACCATGAGCAAGTCGTCGTCGTCACAGCCAAGACGCCAAAGCCCCAGTCAAGTAAAGTGAAGGCAAATCAGGTCCTGTCACGCTCGTTCCAATAATGGCGACCAGTCCCCTCACATCCCGTCCAGTCATGATTGTCTGCTCACCTTTCTCCCTATTTCATTAAAGTTCCTCATATTGCACTTCATTCCTGTCCCACTGCCTTGCTTCCCCGCATTCGGGTCCAACATCCCTCAACCACTCACGCCCACCCTGGCAAAAAAAATTAAAAATACGTTGGTTTTTTTTTTTAAGTTGAGGAAAAAAGTGTGTTTTTACGATGACTTAATGGTAGATGAAGGGAGAAGATAAGAGGCTCTAAAATGGAGCCTTGAGGTACTCCACCTACGAGGAACAAAGATACCGTACATCATTTTCAGATCACAATTTCCCGTGGCAAACTAATTGGGAATTTACCAGTGCCGAGAATAAGAACCACAACAGATGAGAGCATTTTGATCCCCCGTGACAGATGAAAGGTGTCAGAAAGCGACGCCCAAGCAGATTGACGTCACTCCGAGCAGCGGAGGGCACGCGGCGGTCACTGGGGGGCAAGGCGGCGGTCAACGGGGGCTGCAACAACATCCCGAGGAGGATGAGAAGGGAGGGGAGGGTGGAGAAGGGGTGGTGGGTGTTGATGGTGTGGAAGCGGGGCAGGGTGGAGGGAGCAGGGGGGGGGGGGGGGATTAGTAGCTGGGGCCACGCCGCCATCATGTCAGATGGTGTCAGGAGCAATCAACGTTACTTGTAATTTTCTGAGCAATTAGAGTGCTTATATTGAGAACGCTCGCCAGCTGACAAACACTGGCTCAAGGACTTCCTCACAGCTAACAGACACACACGCGGGCGCATGTGAGAACGCGCACACGCGCGCACAGGGCGGGAAAAACCAACACTCTCGCACATGCAGACATCACACACACGTTTGTTTTACTATCTTTGTAGGGCCATCTCATTGGCACAATGCATTTCCTAGCCCCTTTCCCCTAACCATCAAAAAAGATTGCCGAACCCTATTCCTTACCCTAACCTCAACCACGACCTAATTCAAGCCTAAACTCTAAAACCAAGTCTTGACCCTCAAAAGGAGGTCTAAACTTGAGGGGCCCAGCAAAATGGCCCCACATTGGACGGGTGGGCCCCACAACTCTGGGAAATCCCGAAATGTTGGCCCCACTATGTGACAAAAACAAGACCACACACACACATTTGGGTGGTTGAAGGAATGCTAGTCATCGACGCTTCCCGCTTTCATCACAAAAAAAAAAAATTCTACAAAAAACTGTAGCGTGTGTGTGAGTTTCATTCATGCATAGAAAAGTGTTTCAGTACCGGCTGTGAGAGAGTTTCAGTAGTTTGTGTCTACAGTGTATGTGAGTAAATCATTTTGAGTGTTTTGGAAGTGTGCGCGAATGTCTTTCAGTCGCTCATGTGAGAATATTTTCGTACCATATTTTCACGACCATAAGGCGCAGCCACAGTTACGGGTGCTATTTCTGTGTTAAGGCACTATTGGGCGCAGGCGCAGTTAAACAAACGCTAGCTTAAAACGTATGGTAGCATGCTAATATGCTAAAGCATATGCTAGTGCTAGCGCATGTTTTTGTTAAAAAGGCAACAGGCCGAACAAAAATTGAGTTCAGTTGTACTTGGAAGTATATAAAAATGTACTCACGTGGCTTTTGATGATCAATCCTAATCCACAAAATCCTTCATAGTCCTCATGAACTTCTGTATCCGAAACAAACAACTGGGCAAGGTCTCCCATCAAACATGCCAGGCTCTGTCTCATTGTCAGAGTCAGTCTCGTTGTCGTGTCCTCGGAAATGATACCCAAGCATTCACGAGCCATTGACAAATTGTGGCGTAATTCCGCACGGTGCTGCCTCCCAGTCTTGTCTCCCCGGAATGATAGCAACCTTCAAACTTTCCCGAACTTAATTTTTCACGGCTGCTGAGAGTTGTGTACACATTTGAGTCAAGGAGTTAAGGAAGGAAAGGTGATTCATGGGAAAAACCAATGTGGTGTCTTTAGGATGTGGTATGATCTGTTTAGCGACACTGTGTAGACTTGCACTACTTCAAAGTGACGTTTGCGACGTCTGTTGCTGTAAGTGAACGTTGTTCAATAAAGCATTTAAAAAAAGAAAGGAAGAAAAAAAGGAAACAACCCACTACTGTGTGTGTGTGTAGTAGTTTCGCCCGACCACCCCTTTGCATTTGGTATGTTCCATCGCCCTCACTCCCTGCACGAGCAGACAGTTCACTTTTGGAGGGAGCTGTCAATCAAGCAATTAACTTTTAAGTGGCTCGTTAAGCTCTGAAACAAGGAAAAAAGAAAAACAATAGGACACGTGCTCACTGAACATGGATGCTTTAGCGACATGGCATAAGTTTGAACACAAGTCACGACAGGAAGAGCAAACACTAGTAAAGGGGGGGGGGGGTTATTTCATGTCTGTCCTCAGTCAGGTCCGCCTTTCTTGTATATAAACAATGTGTGCGGGAAGACCTGTCACACAGTCAGTCAGATTTTGGACAAGGTGCACCTCACTTTTAGGCGCAAAATCGATTTTTGAGAACATTTAAGACTTTAAAGTGTGCCTTATAGTCGTGAAAATACGCGTAAGAGTTTTTCATTAGCGTGTGAGAAAAAAAAATCCCAGCGTGAGAGGATTTAAGGCGTCTAAGAGCATTTTAGTTGTGTTCATGAGAGTTTTTCAGAGAGTGTGCGTTATGGGTTTTCAGTAGTGTTTGTGAGTAAATAATTTTACAGTTGTAATTTAAGCATATTGTGCGTGAGAGCATTTTCGTCGTGTGACGGTATAAATTTTCCAGTTGTGTTTGAGAACATTTCAGTCAACAGATTTTCAGTTATGAGTGTGAGAGAGTTCATGCGGTGTGAAGAAACCCCTTAGCGAGACGCACTAGAGGGTTAAACTTGTGTGAGAGAGCATTTCAGTCATTTAAAGGAGAGTGTTAAAGTAGTGTGTAAGAGCGTGAATAAAAAAATATGTAGCTTGAGAGAGAGAGTTTCAGTAGTGTAAGAAAATAATTGGTAGTGTGTGAGAGTGTTTCGCTTGTGCATGTAAGTGTTTCAGTGGTTTTTCAGTTGTGTGTGAGAATGTTTCACTAGTATTAGAGTGTTTTAGTAGTGCCTGAGGGTGAGTAATTTTTTTACCGGTTGTGTGTTTGAGAGCGTTTCAGTATTGTGCGAGAGGAAATCCTAAATGATGTCCCCAGCGGACCCTAATATATACATACGCGTATGTGCATCAAGGATGAACACGTTTGAGGCTCGAGTGCGTTTCAAGCTCTAACGCGCCTTCTGCTCCTCACAGGACTTTTACAACGCTCCAACATCTCACACACAACACGCGCGCGCACACACGCACGTCTCCCCGCGTCGACCGTTGTTGCTGTGACATCCATGCGAGCGAGTCTCTGCCCACATCCTGTCCGCTCGCATCGACTGGTCGCTCGTCATGGGCCGCCCGCGCGTCTCCGTCTCGCCCGGACAGGAAGCACGTTAGGACCTGACACCAGCAAGCACGGCCGAACGGGACCTGCGGGGACTCGGAGTCACTTCCTGTTGCAGGCTCCGCCCACAAAAGCTTTAAATCCAACAACAAGGAAGTGTACGGAATACAGCGGAACCTCGATTTTACCGACTAATAGAGGGGAGGGGCTGTCCATTAGAGCCGATTTTGCATTCAATTTAAGTAATTTTCTTTGTGGTACAAAAATGTTTAGTACAGCGTAGAATTACTTTAAATAAATGTAAAAAATTTGAAACTTATCCAAACTTAGCTTGTTGGTGCTTTGCCGGAATGTTAGCTAGCACGCTTCCTTTTTTTCAACCCCGATTCCATAGATAAGGACTGTTTGAAAGACTAACTGATGAGAGATTGCCAACATGGCTGCCATGTGTGTCCTTTGTTGTGTCCTTTGATGGGAACATCGCCCCTACCAAGATGGCTGCCATGTACACACATTGGTTAGCCTGCTCTAGTCTGTACTGTACTGTTTGTACTATAATACTAAAAATAGCATGTTTGAGAGACTACATGCTGAGAAATTGCCAACATGGCTGCCATGTGTGTCCTTTGATGGAAACATCGCCCCTACCAAGATGGCTGCCATGTACACACATTGGTTAGCCTGCTCTAGTCTGTACTGTACTGTTTGTACTATAATACTAAAAATAGCATGTTTGAGAGACTACATGCTGAGAGATTGCCAACATGGCTGCCATGTGTGTCCTTTGATGGAAACATCGCCCCTACCAACATGGCTGCCATGTACGCGCACCGGTTAGCCTGCTCTAGTCTGTGATGAACTGTTGGTACTATAATACTACTAAGTATTGTATCATCTATCTGGTGGCATCAAATGTTTGTGCGGACGAGAGGAGGATAAAGTTGAAGACTCGACAACGCAAAGATCCTCACCCCTCCCGTCATGCTTAAGTTCAGCGTGTATAAATACCCCCCCCCCCCCCCCCTGCCCCCGGGGGCTCAACTCAACCCAGCAAGACTCCAATGCCCCGACCTCCCCTCCCTGCGCTCCTTGTCCAGATCCTGCACGCAGGCCTCCTCCAATCACCTCCTCTTCTTCTGGTCGGCTAATTAGGATCTCGGGCCTCGTTAGGGTCGGCGCCGCCGGGCGCGGAGGACACCAAGGCTGATTCTAACTGACGTAACAAGTCAATGCCAAGGGGACAGATGCTAATTTTAATTAATTAAATGGAAGGGTCAGCTTGTGATGAACTAGGGCCAGAGGGGGGGAGGGAGTGGGTGGGGTGGGGCTCGGACCAGCCACAACCTTCTTCCTCGGTGAGATGTGTCCAGCTGTTGCGGTGTTTGTTTTTGTTGTTTTGTCGCAGAAATAGCCTCAGAATTCAAAAGTTTCAACGCCGTGTAGTTTGGCTTCTCGGCCACAGTTGGTTGACTGAAAGTGAAGCTCCTCAACTCATTGATTCTCAAAGCGTAGTTGAAAATCAGAAAATGCGTCAAAGTTCCAGGTAGCGTTCAGTGCTAGCGTTATTGTTGAAGGATAACAGTTAGCTCGCTTGTGTTGATTCCAGTTTCCCTGTGGTGCGGGGCACTCGTGGTCCCGAGCACAGGTGGTCTGGACCAACAACCAACATTCCTGAAAAGGGAGGCTTGAGGTCACCCCGTCCGTCTCATGAAGCTGATTGTCAAACATCGAAAAAATGTGGTTGACTTCGGTTGTTATTTGAAAAAGGTACAGTTTGTCAATAGTGACACATTGTTTGTTAATATTTTGTACCCCACCCTTTCAATCCACCTCCACCGTGTGTCTCCGCCCCCTGACCTAGTTTGGGCATTTGATCCCGACTGGAAGATCAGCCCCTAGAGGGTGTGCCGTGTCAGACCGCTGCCATGTCAATTGCCGCACAAAGGGCAGCCTTTGTCACTTCACATTTTCAAGGCTTTGCCATTGTTGTTCTTGTCCCCCCCCACCCCCCTCCCTCCCCCACCCAAACACCAAAACGAAGAATCTTTGTCTTTATGATTTCTTGAGCTACACATAGCTACGTGTGTCTCGGTGAGCGGCAGGTCTTTAAAAGTTGGAATGCTTTGGCCGCTGTCTTCCCGGTGTCCATCTGGCGGCTGGCGTATGACTCAAGAGTGGCCGGGCGCTTTAGCGGGCTGTCCTTTGATGAGGCCCGGCACAAATTAGCGCTATCTTTGCCGGCGCCACTTACTATTTCACAGCAGGAGAGTGAGCGCCGCTCCTGGCAGGAAGTTGGAACCTGGCATCATGGCAGTGGTGGCGGCAGTGGCCGCTGCGGTGCCGGCGGTCGGCAGCCATCACACGCAGCCGGCCTAATGCCGCTGATGAGAGAGAGGCGGCCTGGAGGGCCCGAGCGCCCCCCCTGGGGGTGCGGCCTTTCGGCATCAGGTTAACCCGAGCTGACAGACGGGCTGCGTGGACGTGCACGCGCTTACACATGCAGCGAGTTGTGGAAATAGCCGTCGCTATGCGCTGTGATACGAGGGCTCTCAAACTTTTTGGGTGCAGGGACCCGTTACAGGGAAGAACTTTTCCACTGACGATCTCATCTTATAGCAAGAGGTGGCAAATCCAGGTCCAGAAAATAAAAACCCTGCCACAGCTAGCTAGCTCCCTAGCTAGCTCCCATGGTGCTCGTTGACCTGCTAGGGCGCTAGCTAGCACCAGGGGCGAAAGCCAAACTGTAGCAAAGTTTTGACTTTCCGGACCTGGATTTGCCACCTCTGAGAATGTGTAATACCGCGAGACCACAATAGGTGATGTCACACATTGTGGAGGACATTTCTTGATGTCACATTACTGATGATTGCTCTGTTGTTTGTGATTCAATAAAGTTTGTTTGGCAGGAAGTAGGTTGGAGGTGAAAGGAAAAACCGCAGCGTTGATCTCCTGGAACGCCATCCGCCAGCGAGCCAGCTCCGCTGGCACCAAACCAAAATGCCTCGGACCCCATTCCGCCCACAGCGTGTAACTCAGCCTCCCCATCCCGCCGCTCTAGCTGAAAGAGGAGAGCCGGCATCTCCGTATCCTCCGCCAAGCTCAGCAGTCACTCCGACATTCTCATATTCCGTCGCATCGCCTGCCGCCGTTTGCCGGCCGGCTGTCGGGGCGAGCGTTCAGAATAGAACGCTGACGTCATTCCGGTTACTAGAAAACTACCGGGAAACACACACGCATGAGAAGGGGAATCGGAGGCTGTTTTCAAAAGTGGCGGCACTTGAACCCCCACCGTTAATTTGGCCTGTCGTTCATATCCATCCAAATAAAGGCGCAACGTGTCAGCAGTACTTTAGATCTGCACCTTGTATCATGATCAGTCTCGATTGTCCGTACCGTGTCAATACCTTGCTGGAGTGTCGGTACTGTGTCAGTACTCTCAGTTGTCTCAGTCCTGTGTCTGTCAAGACTTTGTGTAGGTACCTTGTGTCTAGGGTACCTTTTGTTCGTATCATGTGTCAATAACTTTTGTCAGTACCGTGAGTAGGAAACTCGTATCGGTAAATTGGGTCTGTTTCATTGTGTTTTGCTGGTAGTAGTACCTTGTGTCAAAACTTTGTTTTCAACCCTTTGTGTCAATCACTAGGGTCAGTACTTTGGGTCCAGTACCTTGTGACAGCCGTGTCCGAGTATCCTGTGTCAAAACCTTGTATCAATGGTTTATCTCTGCTCCTTCCATTGGCACCTGTTGTCAAAACTCAGTTCTAGTACTTTGTGTTGGTTCCTTGTGTCGGTACCACGTCCAAAGCAACTTGTGTCTGTACCTCGGTCAAGGAAACCGGTTCGAAATGTTTGGATTTTTGGGGAGAAAAGCCGAGTTGTTGAAAGGCCTTCAGTCAGTTCTGGCATCGGGTATCACGAGGCCGCCGACAGAGCTAACAAGAGTTGGTGGTCTGAAGATACTCAATGACTTGCAACGAGATCCAACGAGAAAACGGCGAGAAAGCAAACGCCTTTGATGAAGAAAACTTGCCGAGGGAACAAATGAGGCAGCGGCCGCGTTGTCACTTTGGCTGGCGTCCGTCGGCGTGATCGGTGTTGACTGAAGCCCTGCGTTTGTCAGGCGAGGTGTCTGCAGTCAAAGTGCCACAGCCCTCCATGTTGACACTCATTAGTGAGGGGCTCTGAGGCACATGCGCGGGGGTCCAGAGGGCAGCGAGCAGGGCGAGGGGCCACATGGCGCTAAAAATAATTCATTTCTCCTGATTGATTCAGATCGCAGTCGACTGATAGCCGCACGAATCGGAAGGCTGCCGACCGGCGAGACCCCTGGTTGGCAACTTGTTGGCAAGTCGAATGGTGCTTAGAGGGGCTGGCCCGCCTAAACGGATTTGGACCAGCGCCCACGTGCAGACGCTCCCGCTGAACAGAACCAGGATGTGCCCACACAAAGTCCTAGAACATCACTATGTGTGTCCATCAGTGTGTGCGTACTGAGGTCACTAGCGACATGTGTGGCTGTCAGTCAATCAATCAATCAATCAATCAATGGAAGTGTCATTGCAGTGATTAGAACATCCTGGCCCGCGGCTTTGAACTCGTCTGGATTATTACATTTAATTTCCGAATTTTCTGCTCTGGTAAAAGTGAAACTGCACAAACCTGCACTCAAGAGGAAGTGATCCAAGTCATTTGGTTCTGATCCAACTTCAAGCGCATCATGTTTGAAAGGGCGGTTTCAACTTTGAACAAGCAAGAGGCCTTCTGAAAATCAATCCTGTGGGCAGACGATTACAAAGTCGATTGATTTGGTCCAAAAGCCAGTCCTCATCATGAATAAAGAACCTTCCTCCTAGCGGTAAAACATAGTGTCGATATGTGAAGGTCTGGGGAAGCTACACCGCTTCAGGACCTGGACGAATATCTAAAGAACCAATTCAGAACAGAAAATCGACAAATCCTTGATCAGACTTTCCTGCCATTAGTCAAGAGTTGAAGCTGTGACTGAAATTGCTTATGCAACAAGACAACAGAGGTGGCAAATCCTGGTCCAGAAAGTTAACACCTTGCCACAGTTTGGCTTTAGCCTCAGGTGCTAGCTAGCGAGCTCCCAAGCTAGCTCCCCGGGTGCTAGGTCACCTGCTAGGGAGCTAGCTAGCTAGCTAGCACAAGGGACTAAAGTCAAACTGTGGCAGTTTTTTTTTTTTTTTTTACTTTCTGTACTTGGATTTGCCACCTCGGCAAGACCGTGGCCTAAAATTTAAATCGTGGCAATTATTTTACTAAAATAGTGACCATATCTGGACGGTTCATAAACTTTCAAGCAGTACTTTATATCATTATAATACACTACATGAAGAATGTCAGCCATTTTGAGTGTCAATAAACACTAATAAAACATTAGCCACTGTTAGCATACCAACCACTTAATGACATGTGTTGTATGAAATAAATAACTTTCGATCCAAAAAGGCTAATTTAGGTAAAGTGTCAGTGGCCTGACATATTCTTGAGGGTCAACTGGAGGGCGCCCACTGTTCCATTACTCATTTACACTCCCTGAAGCAGCGCTGTCACTCAAAATGGAGGTAGATGTCAGTGGAAGCCAAACGGAGTTAGTAGGACCAAAACATCCTCAGTTGACTCATTTTGAAACTGGCCGTGCATGTTGAAAAGATCTATAAAGAAGAATTTTGATTCATACTGTGAGTTCAAGTTGAGGTCCACAGTGACCCACTGTATGTTAGCATGTAGCATTGATTAGCGGCTAATAATAGCCACGGGAAGCAGCAGCTTGTCGGTCGCCGAGGAATACATTTACACTTCGCCAAGACACACCGTGTGTGAACTCTGCTCAAGTTTTTTCCTCTTCATTTGCTAACATATCTGCGCTCTCGATCCACCTCCTCCTCCCTCGCTTTTTTTCACAGCCTCCCCAAGCCCTCTTCACACCCGACCCACGGATCGCTACCAACATATGCCGCGTTAATGATGAATCCGTGCCAGGGTGACACTCCGACAGGCATTCCGGATACTTCTAACGAGGGACATTTACATGAGTACTGATTACGAGGTACCTCCTCGCCGGTGCGACATCTGCTCACATGCTAATGGACGAACGAGGAGGCCCAAACACTGTGTTAGATAGCACAAGTGTGATATACGCTCTCTGTATGTCAAGATTTCCCCAAAATTGTGTCAAGGACGGTGTTGCCAGGCAGTCACCTTGAAAAAAAAAAAAATCTGATTACTATTTCTTTTTCAAAAAGTAACTTAGTTACTTTAATTTATTACTTTATTTTAAAAGTAACTAAATTATATTACAAGTTATATTACTAGTTATATAAAGTAAAAAGCAGGATACATGTTATCAAACAATTTCAAGGTAGACAAAATAAACCCAACTTACAAACATAAATCATAGCCCTTGCTAAGATAACTTAGCACCAAACTTAGCATAGACCCACAAAAATAGCAGCCGCTTCATTCCCCTGTCGAAAAACATCAACAAAAGGTAGTAAATCATATTTATCGTTTGTCTTGTCCAGTACGTCCAACAGGTCTTGATAAGTTAGACGCGATCCAGGTGCCAGCCCGTGCGATCGATTGATGAATTGATTGACTGGAGTGTTGTTGCACAACTGGTTGTCATCACTGGCATGCTAAGCACTCAAGTGGCGTTTCCGTGAAACCAACACCGGCACATTGACTTTGATTTACGGACTTGATGTCAGGCGTGCTGTGCCCACCCACATAGCAGAAGGGGAGGGGGGGGGTCTAGTAGTTACTGGGGGAGGTTTTTGGGGGATGCTGTGCAACGGAAAGGCACAAAACACGAGGGAGGCGGGTGATATGAGGGGGAGAATCAGTTATGAATGACTCAAAGAAAGAGTTTCCATTGGTGAACGCTGACTGACCTTTCACCTGTTTAGCAAACATTTTGCTGCCAGGACATGTCAGACTGATGAGGCGGAAAACATGCGTGACAAACAATCCAGGGACGCTGGATACCAATTTTTGGAAAAATGGAAATTCGGGCTACGTGATCAAATTTTTCCCAATTTTGAAGTTTGAATTGGTTGAGAAATGCAAAAAGGGAGAAGGCTAATTCAATAGAAACGCAGTAAGGCTGTGAGGTCTAACAACTTGGGTCAATTGGTGGAAGTCAGGATTCAAAGCAAACATGGTGAGGCAGCATTTAGGTGTTATGCTGCATGCAAATGGTATAAGGTGCCTGCTAAAGTGAAGTCAGCCCCAATTATAAATGCTTTTAGGTTAAAAAAAATAATAATATTTTTTTACATCAGGTTACATATGTCTTAATTTGAGAATGTAATTATGGAAATGTGTTTTTGTTTGTGCCCTGATTACAAGGTTATTTTAGTTGACTAAAACTAATTCCCAAAACATTTTCAGTAACAAAATAAAATAAAAACGAAAATGCTTTTTAAAAAAATGAAAACTAACGAAATTATTTTATATTTACAAAACTAACTAAAACTATAACTAAGTGAAAATGTCCAGTTTTCGTCTTTGGTAATTTATTTAATACATGAGCCTTTGGGGTTGATTTTAAATGTGATTTAAGTATATTTATTTCAATATGAACTGAGAAAAGGACGTTTGAAAGTGTGTCACGCAGAAGTGACGTCATCTAGCAGCAGCCAATAGAAAAGCACCTTCAGATGACATCGCTCCTAACATTTTGCTTGTTTGATTTTTGGCTCTAATGGCTTGCCTTGCCTGCTTTTTCATTCAATTCGAAACGCAACGCTAGGTATGAAGTGCGTTGCGTTATGGTGTTTATTAAATATTGCACACAAGTCATACGCAACATTAAAAAAAAAAAAACTAAAACTAATACTAAAACTAACTCAAACTAAGCATTTTTGAAATAACTAAAACTAAATAAAAATAACAGAGGCGCCCTGAAAACGAATTAAAACTATAACTAAATAAAAAAAATAAAAATAAAAAAAACCCTCAAAACTAATTGAGACAGTTGATGAACTATAATGAAAATCCCCAAACTATAACAACTCTGGTCCTGAATGAGCTGAAGCATTTGAAGTTTTGAATCAAATGTGGAAGAAAATAGCTAACATGTAAATCTCTATTTGGTCATTTGATCGAGAAAAAAGCAAGAATTTGGGAAAGGTGATGGTTGGCTTTTTAGGACCGACACAATTGACCTCGTGTGACGCGCGTGCACGCGCAGCACACGGAGGGAGACACACCTCCGCAATAAATGTACACATCACATACTTGAGTTTGCATGAGAGCGTGCAGTCAGTCAGTAAGTCAGTCAGTCAGTCAGAACAAGTCAACCAGTGAGCGTTCGGAGGATCATCGGGACCAAAAGCGCTCCATCCCGTGTTCGGATGCGGACGCGAGACTTATGACTTTTGTGGGGGGGGGGCTCCAAATGGGCGGCACGGGTGGCAACCTCTACCTCAGCATGTTAACCGGCGCCACCGACGCGCACAGCTTGCCAAAGACCCCCGAGGTCAACGGACACCCGCACCGCAGCGCGGGCGCCAAGGACCCGGCCGAGCTCAAGGACGCGCGTTTCTTCTACTCGGACTCCCTCGCGGGCGGCCAGGACGCCCTGGCGCTACAGTACCACTCGGACCAGGCGCTCGGCGGCTTCGGCGCGGCGCAGCCGGCTCGCTTTTACGCGCAGACGCTCGGCGGGTGCGCGTACGCCGGCGCGGACTCGCCGCAAAGGAGCGCCGCCGCCGCCGCCGCCGCCCGCCCGGGCTACGGCGGGGACGGCTTCCCGCCGGTGGGAAAAGACGCGTACCCGCCCTCGCCGGACGGCTACGGCGCAATGGCGGCGGTGGCGGCGGCGGCGGCGGCAGCGGCGGCGGCGGCGGGCTACCAGCGGGCCGCCCTCTACCCGCTGCCCGGCTTGCAGCTGTGCGGGAAGACGCAGGCGCTGCTCAACAACTACCCGCTGTGGGCAAAGTTCCACAAGTTCCACACTGAGATGATCATCACCAAGCACGGCAGGTGAGACGTTTCAAAAGCGTCATCAGTAAACACACTTTTTTCTGCTTAATTAACACTTTTTTTTTTTAAAAAAAAAGTTGTTCACTTCTACGCTTTGATTCAGATGTCCAAGTTTTCGAAAAATAAATAAAAGAGTCATAATGATGGTAAAGTTGATACAGAGGCATCGATTGAAGCTTCCATGTGCACAATTGTCATGCGCAGGTGCAAGATTATTCAATAATCGAATTGTAATAGTCAAGGCGTGTCAGCTGTTGATGCTAATTGTCATAATGAATAATATTGATATTGATTAATATTACGTTTGACAAATATTTGACATTCTTCATAATCATATTCAAAAATGCAAAACTATAATAAATTGCTTCAGTGTTTATGAAGATCACAATAATGATAGGCATTCATGCTAATTATTACAATTATTTTGTTGAGGCATAAAATGATTAAATACTTAACTCAATATATGATATTTAGACATTTATGCTTACAGTGCATTGTTAAAACACACTAACAAAATTGTCCAATACAAAAACGTTAAGTGACTAAATTAAGTTGATTCTGTGTTCAAAAAATGATCATGATTATAATTAATATGATGATTTTATGACATTATGGTTGCCGCAGAAATATTTGATACGCGTGTTTAAAATGATGTAATAACAACTATGATGCTGATATTTAGACACTTGTTGGCCGGTGACAAAGATTTGATAGTCTGTTTGATTGCTTGATTTATAAATTCAATTTAAATCTCCTTTTAATATAACAATTGTTAAATTAACCATTCAACTTCAATCGTTTAAAAACATGATTTTTGAGGCTGGCAACATTTAATTTCGACTTCATTTCACGACAGTTTCAAATTGTAATTTTCGCAATGCCACACTTTGCTTTTGTGGAGTTCTTCATATTGCCAAGGCCTCGCATTCGTTATCAACTCTGAAATGTCGAAGAAGAAGCCAAAGATTATTTTCCACTTGCCCCGTACACGGCAAAAAAAAATGGAATATGATGACACACACAAAAAGAAGCCGCAAACCTCAAAATGCTTCAAAATGTCCTCGGCAGAAAATGTAACAATGGAAAAAGATGACAAATTACACCTGCGAGGAAGGCCATTTTTTTCTCCTCTTCTTTTTTTTTACCTTTGATTAGCCTTCGTCATATTCAGCTCGTGATTCAAACATGTGGAGGAGTGAAGTCCACAAAAACCTCCAGAGAGCCAAAGTTCACATGCAGGCCTTCACAAGGTGAAGAAGCACCTTTGAAGCCGCTTTGAGGCTCGCCGGCTCTTCGCCGACTGGACTTTGACACGACGAGTGCACATTCTAAAGAAGTCCCAAAAAAAATGAGAAATCATTTGCGAGTCCACCAGGAGCCAACCGAAAGATGCAGAAGAACCAGAACTTTCGGCCGTGCCGTCACATCCTTTGAGGACGGACTTCGAACCCTCACAAAGTGCGAGCGTTTAAAAAAAAAATCGAATTTGTCTTCACTAGCTTCACGAGGCTAATCAAAATCAAATTGATGTCGCGATGTTATAGAATGCAATTTTCAAAGGCTGCAATTTGGGAAAAAAATTTTTTTTTTTATTATTATTATTATATTGCTGATATCACGTCAAATTTGTCATATCTCCAAAAGCCTTACTTTTCAGCCCCCTTCAAAAAAAAATGTTTTCCCATTAACGTTGCATCTCAAACAGAGCAAGTCATTTTCAAAAAAAGAGGTCAAAGGTCAAAAACTGAGCGATTTTACTTTTTTTTTTTTTTTTTTTTGCCTGTAATTTTAGGTGTGCACACTATAAGTCGACTTTCCGGGTAAATATTCACTCCACTCATTTTCACTAAATTACTGACAAATGTCAGCAACAAAAAAATAATCAAAAATAATAGAACAAATTTTCTTTCTTTTTTGAGAAAGAAAAAAAAAAGTTACATTTGTTTCTAATCTTCAAATTTACTGTCCGAGATGAAAAATGGACTCATTTTTTTTTTTCACCATTTACGAGCAGCCACGAATCGTCTCGATTTACGGGGAAAAAAAAAAGAAGTTTGCCAAATTTTCACACATGCTTCCCTTCCGCCCAACGTGTCAAGGGCGACACATTCTGTGAAACGTTTGCCTGATGGATTTTTGATACTACTCAATATTATGAGGTTCTGTTCGTCATTTTCAGTTTCACAGGTTGGATCCTGGTCAGTAAGTTTAGGTTGTCTGGGGGAGGTGAGGCCAGGTTTCATGGGCGTGGCCATCCTTGTGCCAAATCCAATTTTTTAAAAAAAAATAAAATAAAAAATGCCACCAATATGCTCAAAATGGAACTGAGCCTTGATCATCTTTTTCATTTGTGCATTCAACTTAAAAATGAGGGGAAAACTGAGTTAGCAAACTGTGAAAAAAAATCTCAGAGCATTTCGTTATGAAAAATTTATTTATTTTTTATTTTTTTTAATTTTGTCCGGAGGTGTTAAATGACAACAAAATAAAACAATTATTATACTGTGCATGCAGATGATTTTTTTTTTTTCCTGTCATAACAACCCGCTTGGGAAAACCAATACTACGATGTGGCCACTGATGAAAATACTGTAAGTTTGATGCCCTTCAGAGAAAAGTTCAACAACAAGAAAAAAAGAGAAAAATAAATATATATATATATTTTTTTTTAGGTGTCTTCCCACAAGAGTTTCACACTCAAAGTGCGGAAACTGAAGTGGGCGCTTTTTCTATTTTAAGTCCTCACTGATGATAATCAAAATGTCAGTCATCATGAAAATATTTCATTTGAATATTAGGAAGTCTTCTGTCTTCTTCTTCTTGTCCCCCTCCCGAAAAAAAAAAAAAAAAAAAAGCAGAAGTGCGACCGTGTCGAGCTGTGACAGTCACTTCCTGTTCACGCTCCGTCTTCGCAGAAACGGCGAGCGAGCGCAAAAACAAACGCTTTCTACAAGACTCGCACGGAACCCTATTGACAAACCAAACCGCAAGTTTGATGTTTAATATGCGTTATTTTCACAATAAGAAGCCCCCCCCCCAAAAAAACAGCAGTAAACTATGCCATATCGTTTAAAAATTCTACAAATCGACACGCTTTAATACTAAACAATGATTCTTCACTTCATTAGCATTAAAAAGGCTGATATGGTGGCGCCAAAGCACTCCTTTTGTACTAGACAAGGACGCTCCGCCCCTCATCTCGACGTAGTTCCAAGGCATCATGACGCCCTCCCCTCACTTATAGCTCCTTAGCGCAAAGATGCTACAAGATGGCGCCAAAGCACTACTTCATCCTATTAGACAGGGCTTTGGCGGCAAATGCGAAACGACAACACTCGCAAGTGTCAGACACTCAAATTGAAATTACCCGATTCAGTCAAGCTCCTGAGGTCTCTGACTGGGCTCTACATATATATATTTTTAAAGATCTTCAAACGCAATTTTAAAATAATAAACACAAATAAGTCCAATGGATACCCAAAAAATATCAAAGTGCCTTTTTTTTAAACTAATTAACAACTTATCATCTACAATATGAATCAATAATTATGCCAAAAGATCTAAATTATAAAATAAATCTAGTCGTTGCGTTCTGTAGGCATAAAAAGCAGGATTACAGAGAATTTTACATATATATATATATATATATATATATAATATCAAGGGTAAATCTAAGATGATCTTGAAATGGGTCTACTTCCTGTTTTCACTTTTCTTCTTTCAAATTTACACAGTGTAGCACCAAAGGGTGTTGCCATCTTGTGGCCGTCAATGAAAATACGCTTAAACTGGGCAGATCATTTTTTTTGTTCTAATACTGTAAAAAAAAAAAACGTAATTAAATTTAATTAAAAAAATTGTAAAATAGGGGGACTACGAACCCCAAAAAAACCCCGCAATTGAGTGTTACTATTTTTCTTAAAAAGAAAAAAAAACATAACAAAATTTGGTATTTTTTTGGAGGTTGTACCGGATTATTATTATTTATTTCAATTAATTTCAATGGGCTGAATTTATCTGACATACAAGTACATTTAGTTATGTGGCTCAGCACTTGTTTTTGGATGTACCTATTCACTTTTTAAATTTTTATTTTACATTTCAGATTTTTTTACATATATTTATATATATATATATATATTTTATTTTTATTTTTATTTTTATTTTTATTTTTATTTTTATTTTTATTTTTATTTTTATTTTTATTTTTATTTTTATTTTTTATTTTTTGGGTGGGTCATGGAAAATGAAAAATCCTCACCTCTTAAGAATTTTTTCCCAATGAGATATAATCAATTATATGCGGAATTCCGCTATTCAACAATCCAGGCCCGGTTACGAGGAGGGTCCTTGAAAAGATGTCTCACCTTTAAGGGGTCCCTGAACCATATATAGAGTTCCGTGTTAGCGGGTGGCGGCAGCTGCAGACTGGCACGTCGCGGTCACAGACGATCAGGCGAGCGCACGCGGTGACAAGAAGCCGACCTGAGCCCCTGTCCACATGCATCAGCGGGTGCGCCGGTGCGGAAGGGTCCTCTCCCCTCCCGCCCGACGTCCACTTCCTCTCCCGTACATTCCGCACTCTGCCGTACCAGCCGGATTGTTCCTAAATGTCAGCCACGTACTTCCGCCGCGTTTTCCCCGAGCTCTTCGCCGTACTTCCAAAGACTTGCGAGCATCCGCGTTGACGGACGAAACGCCGTTTAGTGTTAGCGTCAAGCATCGGTTCGACGGACGATTCGTAGGTTTGATTCCCAGTGAATGACCTTCCAAGACGCTCCTGAGAGGATCACAGTTTCTTTTGTGAAACAAGTCAGTGATATAAAAAAAACACAAAAACCTATCATCGCACACTACACAAAAAAATCATGCTTAATTATTTACATTATAAAATTAACCCACAGATGTCTCTTTCTGTAGGCGTAAAAAGCAGGATGGGAGAGAAATGAAACGTTCAAAATTCTTCAGCAAAAATGAGGCTGAACTTGAAATACTTCCTGTTTTGACTGTTTTTTTTTTCAAATTTAATGTCAAACAGTGTGCCACCATCTCGTGGCTAATAATGGAATTACACCCAAAATAGTTAGGTATTAACCCCCAAAAATCCTACAAATCTAGAACCCGCGATGTTGTTGGGTTTACTGTATTTGTATTGCTGGATTGAAACACAATGGCTAACACAAACGCTACTTACTAGTACAGTTTCAACTCCAATGTAATCAGTTATGCAGTGACAAAGAAACATTAAAACGACAAGGCTCCAAAATGGCCGCCCCTCAGGTGCCTCGACGACCAGCGACAAAACGCTTTCCCGCCTTTACACACCTCACTTGTTTTGACGCCGCCAAAGCGCCCGAGGGAACAATTAGATTCATTTGCATAAGCACGTTTCACATTTAGCTAAGCAGCGCTGTCAACATGCAGGAGAGTCACACGTACACAACTAGCATAGCTTGTCCAGGATTTGAAGCGAGAACCATTTAGGATTATAATTACAAAAAAATATTAATACAACTTAAATATTAAGAGTAAATCATTTTATAAATTGAAATATTATATAATACGAGCAGGCTCAGCTGTATGTCTAAAGTTTGACGACCCAATTTCTATCTATGCAGAACTGCCATAATAGTTAGCTTAGCTTAGCATGTAGTATTAAATAAGGCTAACCTGTACCAAATACATCCTCCTCGACCAATCGACCAACCGTTGGTTTTACTCAGTAAGAGCTAAAAACTAATTTTTTTTTTTTTTTTTAAGTTGTGCTAGCTAGCTGTTAGCTTGTCAACATTAGATTAGCCCACATTAATGAGAGGACTTCCTCTTCAAAATGTTCCATGATTCTTAGTAAATTGTTTGCTTTCTTTAGTTAAAAAAAAAGAAAGAAAGAAAAAGAAAAATATTTTTGTTGGACTTGATCGAGTGGAGCAACAGCATGACACCAAAAGACCTTCTATTCCAGTCCAAAACAAAGTAAAACAAAAACAAATGCAGAGGTGGCAAATCCCGGTCCACAAAGTAAAAACCCTGCCACAGTTTGGCTTTAGCCCCAGGTGCTAGCTAGCTAGCTAGCTCCCGTGGCGCTTGTTTACATTTTAGCTAGCTCCCTAGCTAGCTCCCCTGGTGCTTGTTTACATTTTAGCTAGCTCCCTAGCTAGCTCCCCTGGTGCTTGTTTACATTTTAGGGAGCTAGCTAGCTAGCATCGGGAGCAGGTGAACCTCAAATTGGAGCAAAAGGACCTTGCGAGGATGGATAGATCATGTCAAATACGTACCGGTATTTTTGTCTTGCCAGGAGGATGTTCCCATTCCTAAGCTTCAACATCAGCTCGCTGGACCCGTCGGCCCACTACAACGTGTACGTGGACGTGGTTCTGGCCGACCAGCACCACTGGCGCTACCAGGGCGGCAAGTGGGTGCAGTGCGGCAAAGCGGAGGGCAACATGCCAGGTACGATCACTACTTGGGAATGGCGGATGGGCATCGTGACGCTCGGCCTGACGTGTCTTTCTAGACTATTTAGTCATGTCGTGATTGGCGCAGGAAACAGGATGTACGTGCACCCCGATTCTCCCAACACGGGCGCCCACTGGATGAGACAGGAAGTGTCCTTCAGTAAGCTCAAGCTCACCAACAACAAGGGCGGAACTAACAACGTGGCACAGGTACAAACACTGCACTTTCTAGTTTAGTTTTTTAAATTGTATTATATATTCATCTATTTGGCTCATGTATAAAAATTTCATTTAACAGAATGACAAAAAATTGGGAATGTGATGTGGCAAACTGCTACAGTATAGCGCCATCTACTGCTGTGGAGGACTTTTTTTTTTTGTTTGCCTTAAATTTTGTTGGAGGGCACGAGGTCCTGATACACTGGTATCGGCCCGATATGGATACTTGGTATCAATATTCGCTCCTCCCTAATTTTTACTATTAATGTCATTTTACAAATTTTAATTAAAGAATATTTTTTAGCCTGATCTAAAATTGATTAATTAGTGTGTTTTTTTTGTAAAATGACAATGTAAAATTGATAAAATGCTAAATTGAATTTTTATTTAAAATGTAATTTTATTTAAAAAAATAATTAAAAAATATTTTTAATTAAATTACATTAATTTAATTAAACTTAGTAATAATAATAATACTTTATTTAAAAATACATGAACATTTATTTCTAATTAAATTACATTTTAATAAAAAAATAATTAAAAAAATATTTTTAATTAAATTACATGAATTTAATTAAACTTAGTAATAATAATAATACTTTATTTAAAAATACATGAACATTTATTTCTAATTAAATTACATTTTCAATTCAAAAGCCATTTTTGTAATTTTATAAGAGGTATCTAACATTGATTCATTTTAAATTCAAAAGAGATAGGCAAACTATTGAATTGAATTTTAATTTTAAAATATAAGCATAATGCAATTGTAATTGATGGTGTATATAGATTTTAATTTATTTCCATTAAAATTTGAATTTATAAGCAGTTAAGAAAAAAATGGGTGGATTTTAGTTTGAATTCAAATTTTTGTTGAATTTTTAAATGTAAATAAATGCAAGTGGTATCTAAAATTGATTAATTAGAATTTTATTTCTGGTTAGAATTTGAATTTAATATTATAAGCAAAATATAAAATGGAATAATTCGATTTCAATTTATTTTTTTCAATTTAATTTTATTTATTGTTATTTTTTTAATCCTAGACGTGTAATCTAAATGAGATTTTCTTGTTGTTTTTTTGTCCTTTTTTGTTGTGTGCGCAGATGATCGTGCTGCAGTCCCTGCACAAGTATCAGCCGCGTCTGCACGTGGTGGAGGTGAAGGAGGACGGCAGCGAGGACGCCTTCCACGCGTCCAAATCGCAAACTTTCGTCTTTCCCGAGACGCAGTTCATCGCTGTAACCGCCTACCAGAACGCCGACGTGGGTCAACATTTCGGCCGGCAGATGAAGCAGCATGATGTTCATCGTCTTGAAAATGGAAAACTAATTCCTCCCGTTTTCTCCCCGTCTTACAGATCACGCAATTAAAAATAGACCATAACCCTTTTGCGAAAGGTTTTCGGGACAGTTACGACACGTGAGTATAGTCGAATATGTTTCGAGTGGATATAAAAAGTCTACACACCCCTGTTTTTTTGTGATACAAATAAGGGCAAGATAAATCCTTTCAAAGCTTCAACTTTTTCAAATCTTTTTGAGTGGTGACGTAAAAAAATAATCAACTGAGATTGTGGTTGCATAAGTGTGCGCACCCTCTTATAATTTGGGATGATTCATTCTCAGAATTAACCAATCGTATTCAAATGTGAAATGATTTAGCATAAAATTGCCACAATCTCTGATTAAACCCAAATAAAGTTCAGATGTTCTGGTAGGCTTTTCCTGATATTTTTTTATCCGCCAACAAACAGCATTTAAACAAGGGTGTGCAGACTTGTTATATAGATTACTGGATTGTATTGTACTCAAAAGGACGTACATACAAGTAAGTATGTTTTGCGATTGTGTGCTACAAAGCGAGCAACTGGTGTCTGCTTCGACAGGATAAGCACAGAAAAAAAAAGATGAAATACGAGATAAGATTCTTGTTTTCATTGCGGTCAAACAGACAACACATAATGGAAACAAGATAACGTGACAAAGAATTGAGGATGCTCAGTCAATTTAGAACTGTAAAATAATTCTATACGTATGTTTTTAGTAAACCACAAAAAACAAATGCTAACTTAACAAATAGTGTAACAATGTTGTTGTTTTTTTTTGTCAATTCTAGCAGAGTAATAAAGTTAGAGGTGAGTACAAAGACTGACAAATATATTACATAATATTTCAATTCCAGTCAGATGAAGCAAATTTAAAATAATATTTTTGTTGTTGTAAATTTGTGTAATAGAGATTAATTTGGTGTTGAGTACAAAAATAATGGCATTTTATTTCATTATTTTATTTAATAATGTATTTTTTATACGTATATATGTATGTATATATATATATATATATATATATATATATATATATATACACACAGTGCACTAAAGTTTCCTTTGAGGTTATACTTGATAGATGTTTGAGGTTTATGGGCAGGAAGTAACAACTTTTCTTCCTCCTCCCCCTGTCGTCTGCCTAGTTTGTACGCACCGCCCGACCCCGAGCGGCTCACCCCCTCCCCCACGGAGAGCCAGTCACTCCTGCCCGGGGGCTGCTACACTCCGGGCTACCTGTCGGAGTCATATATCAGCCCCCTGCCCCAGAGCCGCTTCTACGGCCGAGAAGCGGCGGTGGGCGGCCAGCAGCACAAGGACCCTCCCTCCAGCCCCGGGCCCCACTGGTACCTGCAGTCCCAGCAGGCCGTGGCCCCAAACCGTCTGGACTTTGCATCGTCCTTTGACGGGGACTTCTCCGGCAACGCCATCTACAAGCCCTTCCCCCTGCAGACCCCCCCGCACCTCAGCTACTACCCCGAGCACCCGTTCGCCTCCAGCAGCGTGTCCACCACGGCGGGATGGTCCCCCGCCCGGGCCCCGCCCCAGTATCTAGCAAGTAAGCCGGCCCCAAGCCTGGCTTGGTTCCGCCCGCTGTCCTCGTCACCGTCATCGCCCGGTAACGCCAGGCTACACGCCGGCCC
This sequence comes from Vanacampus margaritifer, assembly GCF_051991255.1. NCBI lineage: Eukaryota > Metazoa > Chordata > Actinopteri > Syngnathiformes > Syngnathidae > Vanacampus > Vanacampus margaritifer. Next base: position 2,925,137 of record NC_135449.1, read on the forward strand.
CCTGCATCCCGCCCCGCTGGAGCCCCTCCCCCTGGCCGACAAGGGCAAAGACGAGCAGCACTGGCTGGAGCCGTCCTCGGTGAAATCGCCCGACTCGGCGGACTTGGCCCCATTTGAGGGCGGCGACGTCAAGAAGAGGAGGGTGTCGCCCTACACGTCCAGCACTGAGAACTCGCCTCCGCACAATCGCGGGGCACAGCTGTGCGACAAAGACGCCGATTACTTCGGTTATTACACACACTGAGCCGCAAGTCTTGCCCCCCCCCGGCCCCGCGTGGCTTGACATCCTTCCGAGTTCACTCTTTGTCCTCACCAGTAAGACGATTCGGAAAACTAAAGTGCGATAATTGACGGCTACCCAAAAAGCTTGTAATTGCCTAATAATGCCACAAGATGGCAGCAAAGCAGTTTGGTGCCATCTTGTGGCATGTTGAAGGAAATTGAGGAGTTTTATTCTTTACTGCCAATTACAACTCTTTTTTGGAGGAGGGGTGTTAATTACTCAGTAAGTCTGAAGTGTCATACGAGCAGAGGTGGCAAATCCAAGTTCAGAAAGTAAAAAACCCTGCCACAGTTTGGCTTTAGCCCCCAGGTGCTAACTAGCTAGCTCCCTAGCAGGAAAACAAGCGTCATGGGAGCTAACTAGGGAGCTAGCTAGCTAGCACCTGGGGCTAAAGCCAAACTGTGGCAGGGTTTTTTACTTTCTGGACCTGGATTTGCCACCTCTGCATACTTGAGACGGCAAAGTGTGTACTAGTACATGAACCTTAAGTTGGATATCAAGCATATGGGATCACCCCCCCCCCCCCCCCCCCAAAAAAAAAAAGGAGGCAGGAACTTTGTTTTGTGCTTTGACTTTCAGCATTTCAGGATACCAAACAGCCGTGACTGGTCCTCAACACAAGGATTTCTTTTACTTTTGAGGTCCAGGGACCCCCCCCCCCCCCCTAAATGACCTTTATTAACGGCAATTAAATGTGTGCCCCCCAAAATCAATTAATACTATTATATTAATGTCAACAAGGAAAGTCATATATCAGCAAGCTGATTTAAAAAATAGTACTAAAGACGTCTTTACTCTCTAAAATAGGACTACATTCTCGCAAAAAAAAATACATTTTTGTTCTTTAAAAAAAGGGACTTTATTGCTGTTATTTTTGTTAAAATTTATTGATGCTGAGGTGTTTATTTATCTGAAAATACGTGACAATCATAACAGAATCCTTATTTGGCCCGACTGATCTTTTTTTTTTTCTTTCTTTGGCTTCATATGCCAAACAAACTGATCCAATTAACATATCTTGTCCATTTTTAAAAATGAAAAAACTGACTGGACACCGTGTATTCAAAAATATGAAAAAATGGCCGAACCCACGCAAAAATTCCCTCCCAACCCCTGAGGAAAAAATAAATCCAAACATTTGGAGGAGGTGACAGAACAGAGGTGAACATAGAGGTGAATTGATGTTTGGTGACAGTTACCATAGTATCACGGAGTGCAGGGAGGAAAGGAGGAGGAAGGGGGGGGGGGGGTTATTGTCAGCTCTCACGGTGCGTTTGTGGCCAGTGGGAAAGATGAACGTTGCAGGCTGCGTTCCCCTTCTTCTTCTGTGGTCCAAAGAAAGTGGGTCACTCACGCACCTGAAGCCAAACAGACACTTGTCATCGCTGTAAACAGGAAGTGGGAAGTGACCACACAGACAACATGTCCCTCCCCGAGGGTGGCGGGGGTCTTTCGGGGGGGGCCCTGTCTGTGAGAAAGCGGTTGGACTCCACAAAGTCGCAACCGCAGTTGACGGAGGTAATTCTGAGTCAAAGCTGAGCAGCTTTGATGTCAATAATATCATGTCAATACTTTACTGGAGTTTTTTTTTTTTTTTTTTTCAAGATTTTATGCTCAAGGAGGTATGGAGGTACAACAGGGGTTCTCAAAAAATAGTTTTTTCCTAATTTTCAAGTTGCTGACAAATTTGTATTTTTTTTTTTTAAAGAAAAAAAAATACTTTTTTTTCACATAATAAAAACTAAATATGAACTTTGTCAGGATTAAAAGTGAAAGATATTTAAAAAATATTATTACATTTAAAAATAAATTATTTTTGCTCGGTCCCGGGGACCCCATTTGGGGAGCCGCCACATTACAATCTAATCTGACATTAAAACAAAATGGATGCAAAATGACTGCATATAAAATGTCTTAATATTACCCCCCCACCTCCCACCCTCCCAAATGAAATATTTTTTGTTACAGTATTTATTGTTTGTGTTCAGGCAGCATCGTGGGCAAGTGGTTAGCAAGTCCGCCACGCAGCTGTGAGGTGTCACGTTTCATGTTTGCGCTATTACAATCACACTTTTGAGGTCACAGCAGCGTCCCGTATATTTAAACATAATAATAATAATAATAATAATAAAAGGAGCTGCTGCACATATTTGAAAGATGAAATGAGCAATAATCCTCTCGTCAATCCCAATTTATAAAGTGAGATTTCTAAAAGGGGACACGTGTTATTTATTCAAGGTGGCACAATGGAGTATTAGTGTACTGTTGTTTTTTATTTTCTATTCAAATAAAGCTTAAAGGAGACATAGTTTGCACTTTTTTTTTCCCACACACAGTTCCCAGGTGTCTTAACAATATGTCTGTAGAAATGTTCACTTAGCTGCAGTGCTTCCAGTACCAGTCTATGAATGTGACTTTTTTTTTTTTTTGTCCAATCATATTTCAGCAACTGTGTTGCCATGTTAATCTAATCTGCCCAGGGAATTCAGAATTAGTAATGCTGTCCGATGTAATTTATAAACAATATTAGCAATCGGACTGCTTGTTCAACCAATCAGATTTCAAATTCATCAGCAAGCTCGCCCTCGATGACGTCAACATCCTTCCGTCCTCTGATTGGTCGACAGACCAATCTTCCATAGCACGTTCCCATTGAAGATTTTCTTTGTTAAAAGTGTACATTTCTAAAAGTGAGTTCACACTTGTGTTTGCAAAGATTACAGTCATCTAGAAAAAAAAAATATTATATATTTTTTTTATAAAAGTTGAATAATAGTGATAGGCTGCCATGATCCAGTCACGGCCGACCACGAGGGGCTCAGCACATCAGCGCTTAGCTCCGCAGCGGATCACATGTGCTTTTGTTTTTTCTTTTTTTGTGCAGTAACGTCACCACAGCGTTATACATGGGAGCGTCGCAAAGCCAGGGTCCTCTCGGAGTTTCCAGTAAGTCCCGTTCGTCAACCACACGTCGCGCCCGCAAGAGTCTCGGGCTTTTCTGAAATGACAACACACCATTTTTGGTTTAAATGGGGGGGGCGTAACGGCCAATTTGTTTGAGGGATGTGAACTGACTTGAAGAAAGCCGGGACGTGCTCCTCTCCTTTCTTGCCGAGCTCCTTCCTCCTTTCCCTCTGCAGCTCCTCGATCTCATCTTTCTTTCTGTCCGTCTCCTCCACTTGTCCCTCCTCCAGCATCCTGCTCACGAGACACAGAACGGCTTGTCAAGAATGTGGCAGCTTCCTGCCCGTTTGGTTTACTACTTCCTGCCTGTGTTATTTATTTTATTTTTTGTTTAATATATATTTATTTTATTTATTTTATTTATTTTATTTATTTATTTATTTATTTTAATTCAAATCAAATACAATACAAACAATTGAAGCTCTTCCTGCCTGTGTTACCAATGTCCTGTTTGTGTATGTAACTTCCTGTTTGTGCTTCTCCATTCCTTCCTGTTTGTGTTCTTAACTTCCCTATTTGTGTTTGTAACTTCCTGTTTGTGCTTGTAACTTCGTATTTGTGCTTCTAAATTCTTCTTTGTGTTTGTAAATTCCTCTTTCTGTTTTTAACTTCCTGTTTGGGTCAATAACTTCCTGTTTGTGTTTTTAACTTCCTGTTTGTGTTTCTAACTTCCTGTTTGTGCTTCTAACTTCCTGTTTGTGTGTCGTTGTTATTTTTTGCTTTCTTTATTCATCCAAACGCTAACATCCAATTCAAACTGAGCACTTCCTGCTTGCGTTTTTAACTTCCTGCTTGTGTGTGTAACTTCCTGTTTGGCAAGGTGGCTAGAAACGCATTACTCTTACTCTGTTACATTTACTTAAATTAAGTAACATTTTTGGATAAATTGTTTTTATAAGAATAGTTTTAATACAACATGTTTTACTTTACGTACAGAATTTGTACGTTTTATTTTTGTCAATTTAATGTTCATACTTGGATTGAAAAAAAATCATATGTTCACCAGTTACTTAAATAGTACTTTAATATATATATTTTTTTTTTTTACTGAATACTTACTCTTACTCGGGTACTACTATCGTAAAGTATCTAATACACAAACTATATTTGGCGACTCTATCCATGCTGCCTTTGTGTTTCCGGCTTGAATTAGTTTGCAACTTCTCTGACCTCTGGTCGGGGCGCAGGCGACTGTCAGTAGAGGGCAGCAAAGGTTTGAGGTCCGCTGTGAGCTGGTTGAGCTCCATGGCGAAGGCAGAGAAGCCGTAGTAGATCAGATGGTCTTTGGGTTGAGGATCTGCAAGGTGAGGCAAACCTCTCAGGTGAGGAAGTTGAAGAAAGGACGCAGTGCAAGATAATTAACTCATTCACTGCCATTGACGGCTATAGACGTCAAAAAAATTCATTTGAACTGTTTCTATTAGTTTAACATTTTTTCCCCCACTTTTGTTAACAAGAGTATGAAAACCTAGAAAGACAGATATAAAATTTGTGATTAATCGTGAGTTAACTATTGAAGTCATGCAATTAATTACAATTTAAAAAATGTAGTCGCCTGACGCGATTTCAAAAAAAAAAAAAAGATTTAGAATAAAAAATTAGGGGCGTCAGGCGATTACATTTTTTAATCGTAATTAATTGCACGACTTCACTAGTTAACTCACGATTAATCGCAAATTTGATATATGTCAAATAAAAAAAATTCTTAACTTAAAACTTGTTAACAAAAGTGGAAAAAAAATGTGAAACTAATAGAAATAGTTCAAATGAATTTTTGACGTCTATAGCCGTCAATGGCATTAATAAAAAATAAACAAAAACAACTCACTTGGCTTCCAGACGCATTTGGGTGTCGGCAGCGTGTCACAGAAGATTCCCTCGTGCCACAGACCTCCAAAGCGGTGGATGACGCTTCCGCTCCGGTCCAGCACGGTGCCCTGGACCTCGTTTCTGTTCGCGTCCGAACCCCAGTAGCGAGACTGTAAGGAGCAGAGAGAGTAGTAGCATGAGTGCAGGGTGCGAAGACTTTTGCAACCCGCTCACCTTGACAAAAGTGATCTTGCAGGTGCACGCGTTGCTCGTCAGGTTGCGGATGGTGACTTCTCCGTAATGTTCCAGGTAGCGCTGCTGACTCAGCACGTTGTGGATGCACGTCACCACTTTGTTCCACTCGTAGTGATCTCCATAGCTGAGCATGACACCGCAAATAGCAAAGTCAACCAAGTTCCTCCGAGGTTTCATGGAGCCTGGCTTACCTGGGAATGGTGACGTTGACCATTCCAGTCGGCACGATCTCCAGTGACTTTCCCCAAAACTTGTTCTTCCACCTCTGGTCTGTTTTGGGAGATAAATTGAGCTGAGGGCTTTTGCTCCACTTTCATTTCAGTTCCTATGATCGTGAAGTGTCACCTTGCCAGAAGGAGAAGTTGTCTGATTCTGCGTGGCAGGCGGAGATGGGAGGATGGTGGCACACCTGATTCATCAAAATACAGAAAAACTGTAAGATCACCAACTCACAGGTGGTCTGATTCATAAGGAGAGGGCAAAATATGGACAATCAAAATAAGAGTCCAGTTTCACTTTTTTTCTTTTTTAGTTTTCCTTAATTGGTTGCATTAGATCGTAATGCTCTTGTTAACAAAAGTGGAAAAAATTTAAACTATTAGAAATAGTTCAAATGAATTTTTGACGTCTATAGTCGTCAATGGCAGTGAATGAGTTAATTTATTTTTTTTGTATTTATTATGCACTGTATGAATGGCATGGCCCACTTGTATCTTTTGTGACCTTTAACTCTTTGACTGCCAGACGTCTTCAGAAAAGGGATGCCGTGGGTGCCAGCCGATTTAAGCATTTTTGACTGATCTTTCAAGGGCCACAGAAAATGATGTGTTTGGACTATGGAAACACACATACTAGCAAATGAAAGATTGGACTCTCATCTTTCATCAGAAAAAAAAGTTTGTTTCTACCTTATTCCGTTTTTCAGTTATCAACAATAGAAAATGGTTAGTTTCACCTCTGTTTTGAAAAAAAAAACGTCTTTTAACGTCTTTGGCACTCCTCCATAGGATTTTACTAAACATTATTTAACGTTTTTGGCAGTCAAAGAGTTAAGCACTAAAGTTGACCCACACCCTATGGACAGTCCATGAACAAAAGTATTGGGACACACCGTTCCCTCGTCTAATCAATCAGATTGGACTGGAATTCTTAGAGGCCTTTGGATGAGAATAGTTGTTGACCTGCTCGCTGATGAAGCGAAAGCCACGGTCGTCCCGCACGCACTCGTAGGTCTCCCCCAGGACGGGGTTGAAGGGCTTGTAGCGGTTTCGGAAGATGGCGGTGGAGTAGCCCGAGATGGCGAAAGCGGCGATGTAGACCTGACGGAGAGACAACAGCTGTCATATTATATTTGAAGACATTTTTTTATTGTTTCTTTCATTATTCTCTATTGCTTTTTTCCTTTTGCGTACCATCCTGTGGTAGGGGTCTGCTGTGGCACTGGCGGTGTCGAGCAGCTGGCTGTACTCCAGCTCCTCGCACAGTCGCTGCAGCAGGTTGACGGGCTCGTTGAGCGGGGCCGGCATGGACACGCGAGCCAGGTCTTTGCCTGCGCCACAACATGCGATTTTTCAAAGCGTTTATGGCCACTCTCAGGCGGTGTCAATTTTGAGTTTGCTGCACCGCACCGATGTTGTTGTAGAGGATGGCCATGAGGCCCACGTGACTGTTGTCCGGACACGGCGCAGGAAGCGTCGCTCGCCTGCCGCTGCTCGTCGGCGCGACACTTTGGGGAGTCCGGGAAATGCTGGCGCGGTACTTGCGGGTGGCGGATACTGTCCAGAACAGGAAGTGGAACGTGGCATTACATTTTTCAAACTTTTCGGGTCTGGGGATTGTTAGCTCTTTGACTGCCAAAAACGTTAAATAACGTTTAGTAAAATCCTATGGAGGAGTGCCAAAGACGTTAAAAGACGTTTTTTTCAAAACAGAGGTGAAACTAACCATTTTCTATTGTTGATTACTGAAAAACTGAATAAGGTAGAAGCAAACTTTTTTTTCTGATGAAAGATGAGAGTCCAATCTTTCATTTGGTAGTATGTGTGTTTCCATAGTTCAAACACATCATTTTCTGTGGCCCTTGAAAGATCAGTCAAAAATGCTTAAATCGGCTGGCACCCACGGCATCCCTTTTCTGAAAATGTCTGGCAGTCAAAGAGTTAAAAGACTATCTTTGTCTTCCGCGTGTTCGTTGTTGTTCGGGTAGAGAGAATGTTGATTTTCTGAATACAGACTGGAGATCGGGGAACAGGTCCTTCGAAGGATTTATTTTACAGAATATTCTGGACACAAGTAAGTTTACAGACAAGTGTGTAGTTACAGCGGACTCACAGCATTCTTGTACTAGCTTGAAAAATCCTCAGAAAACAGCCCTGAGTTCAACACACATGACGACAGCCGCAAGTCGATAAGACTTTTTCCACTTTTACAGCATATCGTCCAATACACATTGACTTCAACCCCAGACACTGGCCCATTGATGGGCCCCCCCCAGACATCATTCAATACACTCACCAAGCTCTACTGAGGAAATTAAAAACAGTTATGACTAAACTAAAACAATTATAACTAAATCTGGGCAAAAGACCCTCAACAGGATCCCTTACAATGAAATTTGTAGTCAATTGTAGTAAAGTTGCAGGAGACTCACAATGTCCTTCCTCCGGCTCTGAGTTGGACGTGCTGGCGTCGCTCAGTCCCGACTCATCCGACACGTCGGAGGAGCTCCCGAAAAGGAAGTCGTCGCTGGCGTCGAAATATTCGGCCGTCGACTCTGCCACCGAGGGAGGTCTGTGGGACGAGCGCCTCCCTGCTGCCACCTGCAGGGAGGAAGAGAAGCAAATCGAGCTCCAGCGCACTTTCAGGGGAGCCGGTGGAGGTTCACCTCTTCCGTGTGGACGTTGTTGTTTTCCCAGACTTCCAGGAGCTTCTGTCTCTCTTGGCACAGTGAGTGGTGGACCGTTTGGAGGGTAGCCAGGACTGACGATAAGAAGAATGTACACACCTTGATTACGCTATTTTTTGGTGTGTGTGCTAAATCTCACTAAGCCTACTATGAATGTTTTAATTGTTCAGCACCTTGAGTTGCATTTTAATGTACGAAAGGTGCTATATAAATAAAGTTTGATTGATTGAACCCTAAGCCGTCAACCTTATGTTGTCTCCCGATAATATAATAATACAAATTTAACTCATTCACTGCCATTGACGGCTATAGACGTCAAAAATGTATTTAAACTATTTCTATTAGTTAAAAAATGTTTTCCCACTTTTGTTAACAAGAGTATGAAAACCTAGATTTTTTTTTTATTGCATTAGAACAGAGTTAACTAGTAAAGTCATGCGATTAACTCTTTGACTGCCAAAAACGTTAAATGACGTTTAGTAAAATCCTATGGAGGAGTGCCAAAGACGTTAAAAGATGTTTTTTTTTTCAAAACAGAGGTGAAACTAACCATTTTCTATTGTTGATTACTGAAGAACGGAATAAGGTAGAAACAAACTTTTTTTTCTGATGAAAGATGAGAGTCCAATCTTTCATTTGGTAGTATGTGTGTTTCCATAGTCCAAACACATAATTTTCTGTGGACCTTGAAAGATCAGTCAAAAATGCTTAAAATCGGCTGGCACCCATGGCATCCCTTTTCTGAAAACGTCTGGCAGTCAAAGAGTTAATTACGGTTACAAATTGGCGATTGCCTGGAGCCCCTAATTTTTAATAATCTTTTCTTTAAAAAAAAAAACGTCACAAAAAAGATCAGCTGCGCGCTACCTCGCAGCGACACGGCGCAGATGTCCTGCTGGATCTTCTTGCCCTCTGCAGATGAGGCGGCGTTAAGGGGGGTCAACTGGGAGTAGACATAGTCCGGGATGGATGGAACGGAGGCGCCAAAGTGGGAGGAGCTGCTCAGAGGGCTGGAGGACAACTGGACAAAACGAACACAGCAGTCAGGTCAAGAAGTCCAAAGAAACCACCCAGAGAAACTAGTCTGCAGCACCACAGTTTAGTACAACACTCAATGTGTTTCCATTGTCCATTGTTGTACCAAAATAAGCACTTTTTTTTTTGCAGCCTTGACACTAAAAGGGGCGGAGCTAGACAGTGACTGGTGTTGATTGGTAAATATAGAGCAGTCACAAAATTGCACATCTCAGGATCTGCCCACTAAACACTCACCGATTTTGTCATCCTACGAACAGGCTTTTGGATTGGAAAGATTTTTTTTTTTAATTGTCCTGTTTGTAATACGGATTGTACACTTTATTACCAACAAACAAAAAAACTCTGATTCAGGGGGCAAGTAAGTAACTTCTGAGTATAAGCTATGTCCCAATAGTTTTGACAATTTGTGACTTCTCACCATCCCCAGCGCTTCCACTCTGGACAGGGTGCGAGAATGACCCCATACTCTTCCTGGTTTTTGCTTCTTTGGCTTTTCCAGGGAAAGATTCTGTACTCAGACACACAAAAAACATGATCAAGAGTTTTTTTTCCCAGAAAAATAACACTAAATATACACGGAGGCACCTGCGTGCTGATGATACGCTGCAGTTCCCCGTTGGTGAACGTCTGGCCCGCCTCCAGCAGCTGCAGCCTCTGGATCAGCCGGTTCAGTTCGGAAAGGTCCAAATTGCAACGGTTCAATTCTGGGAGAAGACAGTGGATGAGCCTGCTGTCGCAGCATGTGGCTCTCTCGAGTAACTATCAACAGTGGTATGTTTGTAAACATGAGGCAGCATCAATATGATGAACACAAAGTTAAGCGCGATGCACCTTGAGCGCAGGTGTCGGGCGGAGGGTTCTGCTGCAGCCACGCCGACACTTTGCTGTTGACAGAAGCCTTGGCGGAGGTCTGCGGGAAAAACTTTGGCTGTCCGCCAAGGAAGGCGGCGTCGGGCGTGACCGTCAGCAGGTGTCCGTTATTGTGGACGACGCCATGCCCCGCCGCCGCCGCCGTCGCCGCCGCCTCGCTCTTCTTGTACGAGCGATGCGCCTGCAGCTTGGTCACCCAAATGTAGAAGAGCTCGTTGCTCTTTGCCTTGAGTCGCACGGGAAACATTTAACGTCTCTTTCCAACATCAAAGACTCATTTTATAGATCACATTATATATAAAGATATTTTTTTGCCAAGTCTAAAAACGTGGCGTTTACCTTCATGTGATACAGAATGTCCCCAGCGTCCAAGTCAATTCGGTTGGACTTCTTGTTGATGGACATGACAGCACTGCTGATGTCCAGAGAGCCTTGCACTCTTCCTATGTACACCTGTTAGCATTTTTTGTTAGCATACAATCTCACATATGATGCAGTATTTCGTGTTAAAATCACAATAATAGGATTTTTACGTTTGTATGTTGTTTGTTAGCATTTTGTGTTAAAATGTGTTTGCTACAGACATTATAGTAGGATGTATGAGTAATATGACAGTGTAAAGTCTTCGTCACGGCCAAGTCGTCTTCGTCACAGCCAAGTCGTCTTCGTCCTAACCAGGTCGTCTTCATCATAGCCAAGTCGTCTTCATCACAGCCAAGTAGCTATTGTCACAGCCAAGTCGTCTTCATCACAGCCAAGTCGTCTTCGTCACAACCAAGTCGTCTTCGTCACGGCCAATTAGCCAATGTCACAGCCAAGTCGTCTTCGTCACAGCCAAGTCATCTTCATCATAACCAAGTCGTCTTCGTCACAGCCAGGTCGTCTTCGTCACAACCAAGTCGTCTTCGTCACAGCCAAGTCGTCTTCATCACTGCCAATTCGTCTTCGTCACAACCAAGTAGCCGTTGTCACAGTCAAGTCGTCTTTGTCACAGCCAAGTCGTCTTCGTCACAGCCAAGTCGTCTTCGTCACAGCCAAGTAGCCGTTGTCACAGTCAAGTTGTCTTTGTCACAGCCAAGTCGTCTTCGTCACAGCCAAGTAGCTATTGTCACAGCCAAGTCGTCTTCGTCACAACCAAGTAGCCGTTGTCACAGTCAAGTTGTCTTTGTCACAGCCAAGTCGTCTTCGTCACAGCCAAGTCGTCTTCGTCACAGCAAGTAGCTATTGTCACAGCCAAGTCGTCTTCGTCACAACCAAGTCGTCTTCATCACAGCCAAGTTGTCTTCATCACAACTAAGTTGTCTTCGTCACAGCCAAGCCGTCTTCGTCACAACCAAGTCGTCTTCGTCACTGCCAAGTCGTCTTCATCACAGCCAAGTAGCCGTTGTCACAGTCAAGTCGTCTTCGTCACAGCCAAGTCATCTTCGTCACAACCAAGTCGCCTTCGTCACAGTCAAGTCGTCTTCGTCGCAGCCAAGTAGCTATTGTCACAGCCAAGTCATCTCTGTCACAACCAAGTCGTCTTCATCACAGCCAAGTCGTCTTCGTCACAACCAATTCGTCTTCGTCACAGCCAAGTCGTCTTCGTCACAGCCAAGTCGTCTTCGTCACAGCCAAGTCGTCTTCCTCACAACTAAGTCGTCTTCCTCACAACTAAGTCGTCTTCCTCACAGCCAAGTTGTCTTCGTCACAGCCAAGCCGTCTTTGTCACAGCTAAGTCTTCGTCAGAGCTACAGCCAAGCCATAACCCCAGCCAAGTCATGGCCACTCCACAGTAAGTCAAGTCAAGGCAAATCAGGTCCTGTCGCGTCATGCTTGTGCCAGTCATGGCGACAAGTCTAGTCGCATTTGATATAGCATTTTGTGTTTAAATCGTAGATGCTTTTGTGAGATGTTTTAGGAGGTTGTTGTAAGTGCCATGTTAACATTTAGTGTTAGCATTATATATTAACATGACATGTTAGCGTGACATGTTCTGTTGCTAGTACTTTTAGCATACATGAGCAGGATGTGTTAATGTGTTAGCATTATATCGATACATTACATGTTTGGGTAGTAATTTTTTAAAATCAAGATAAATGTATTTAAATTGTGCTCGTGGGACGCAAATGTAGGATGTAGTTTGAGATAGCCTGACATGTTAGCATTTCATGTTAGCATTGTGTCTTTACAGACATGTTAGCAGAACGTTTTCAGAAGGATGTATTCATCTTACATGTTTGGAGTATTTATTAGTATCAGGTGTTAGCATTTCAGTATTATGAGTTTACATGATTAATATATAATAGTAGCATGTGTTAATCATGTGACACGATACCATATATGGAAGCAGAATGTTAGCAAATTACATGTTAGCATACTGTACAGAGTTAGCATTTTACGTAGCGATCCCAAGACAAGTTAGCATGATGAGTTTATGTAAATATGTCTATTCAGGATATGATATTTGATATGCACTTACATCTTGTTGATTTTTACAATATCTCAAGATCCCCGCCTCCAGTACAAAGTATCGCTGTATAAAAAAAAAGATAAGAAATATTTAAAGTGAAAAGTTTGATGAGCATTTTGAGGACTGGCCATAAAATAAAAAGCAGTCACTTTGTGCCAGCCTTTAAGCGGCCACTTCCTCCTCTTGAGAAGATAACCTTCACAGACGCCTGGCGTGCGCATCTCCTGAGTGTGTTCCCCCGCGGCGTTCACTTCTACTTCGTCGACCACTTCCCAGTCTTTGATCAGCTGAAAGAAAAAAAACTTAACTTTGACGCCCGTTTTGACAGAAGGCGCTAATGTTTCGTTTTTTTTTTTATAACGGGCCTCACCTGTCGCGAGTGTCGAGACGACAGCGTGCTGCTGCTCCGGGAGTGCGGCGTTTTGGTCCACGTGGGCGACGACTTCTCCAGGCCGCTCGCCAGCGACTGGCTGCGATTGAGGGCCGAGCCATAGGAAGTCATTTTGGAGCTGTTATGACCTCATGCAACGTACCCCGCCAACCATCTACAGGGATTCTGAAAACAAGCAAAGACTGACAACTTTGTGGATAAAACGTTAAAACTGCCTTTCACCATTTGAGTTTTCCTGAATTTTTTGGCCATGTACAGTTAGCAAGCTAGCCATGCCTACAACGCGAAAATACACCTGGCTCTTAAGAGTGCCTCGTCGTCAACCACGAGTGTGCGCACGTCCCACAGAAAAAGGGGGAATATATACATACTCACCCACATACAAAAAAAAAATAAAATAAAAAAAAAATATATATATATATATATATATATATGTGTGTATATGCATATATATGTATATATATTTAAAAAAAATAATAATAATAAAAATAAACATTTATTAATTTTTTTTAATTTATTTGTTTTTTTAAAAAAAGGAGAACAATGATGATGTCAAATCGAATGAACAATACTGAGCTCTCCTGGGAAAGGAAAAAAAAAAGAAGAAAAAAAAAAAAGAAAAAAGAAAAAGGGGGAATAGTGAGGAGATGAGCGGGGGGGAAAAAAAATCTATTATATCTATATATCTAAAGTCTCCGACTTGACAGTCAGCGTGTGGACTGGGGCTTAGGTTTGCTGTGGATGCATTAGAGTGCCCCGTTATAGGCTGTGAGTGTGTGTACACATGTTGAATGCAGACCATTCCAAACAATCCTTATTTAGGTAACCTGTACACCTTTAAAAAAAAAAAAAAAAAAAAAGTGGATTTAGTTTCCAAATATGGATTTTTTTTAAATTAAAGATGAATGATCGTTCACCAGCACTAAAACATGATCAAGTTGCGTCTTGCTTCCAACGAGGTGCCCTGTCAAAAGACGACAGGACACGTGCTGCTATTAGCGGCACCAGCACGTCCCCGGCGTTTCCCAGCGCGGCTGCCAGGAGGATTACTAACTTTGTCTTAATTGGTTTTTCAAGCAGACCTTTTTAGCAACACGAGTAACCACATGCTGCAAATGCATGCACTCGCACATGCAAATGGAAAAATCTCCCGGCACGCCAGCACAAATATAAGATACTGCAAAAGGGTTGGAAATAGGCATTTTTGGACCAATGATATAAAAACGTGACTATTTCCGAATGGATCGTTATGGGCTACTTTGTGACTACATTTTGGTGAAGTTCCTTTTCCTGTTTATGATACCGGTGACCTCTGACAGCCCAAATCGTCCCACAAGAAGTGCACATGCTTTCCCCCTGGCGTCAGGTGTCCCAATACTTTTGAGTCCTGTGTTACATAAGCGGGATGAGAGGAAGCGACCTCGCAGGAGGAGGAAATGGGATGAGAGGATTTGGTGGCGAGCTCGCTTATACACACAAATCTCCACAAGACGTTTTTTTTTTTATTATTATTTTTTTAACTTTCAACCAGACTTGGGCAGTCGCTTGATTTTTAAGATGACTTGAAATTTAATTTTTTGGTGACAATTTTTTTCCCCCCAATATATTGTCAATTTAAATCCATTTTCCGAACCCCTTTTTAATGAGAAAAAGTTGTTCATCTCAACCCAACATGGCCGCCAAAGCGTTTCCCGTTGATTTGACTTTTTTGCAAGATGTCAGCGCTTTCTTTTCAGCGTGCGGTTAGTTGCGCTAAGAGGATATCGCGGCACCATCTTGCTTGTCCACCCCACAAATATTTCTGAGATAAAAGTCCACTCTTGAGCGCTCGGGCTGAATGACATGATGTCAGCGTAGGGGATTTCGTCTTAAGACTTTAATGCCAACATATTTGACTTATTTTTACATGATCAATGGAGAGTAAGAAGTTTAATACCATTATACAATTATGGCAATAATGTAATAACAAAAGCAAACTATAAAATGTACTGCTTATTTTATAGATGGTTGTGAGTTCATAATAGTAATAGTCTATAATAATTTGTGCTAATTGTTTTATGAATTGATTTTTTTGAACATATTTGTAGATGAGGTATAGCATGTAAAACAGTTTATTTAAAAAAAAAAATTCAATTTTTCAGCGTTCATTTCAAAATTGACCAAATATTTAAACAATTTAAATATACAATATTCTGTCTGTTTTACGTGCTGATGTTATTTATTTTTTTTTACAATAAATATAAAATGATTTTAGTAAATTGTTAATTTACTGTAATGAGTCTTTTAATGTTTACAATTAATAAAATGTTTAAAAAAAAATCATGTTAATTTCCATAGCATTGTTTTACGTGCTGATGTTATTTTTTTTACAATAAATATAAAATGATTTAAGTAAATTGTTAATTTATTGTAATGAGTCTTATAATGTTTACAATTAATAAAATATTTAAAAAAAAATCATGTTAATTTCCATAGCATAATAGTTTTGCATTATTTCACTACACTTAAAAAAAAATGGATGAACTCCAAATTTAAAGGCAACAAACTAATTTTAAGTTAAGCAATTTAACCAAGTGTTTTGCTTTGGTGAAAATTGGCTTTCCTGCATTTCACAACAAAGAGGAAGACTTTACAGAATCTTATCTTGAACCGCAACTTAAAGATAAGTGAAAATTCAACAACTTGCTTATTTTGCTGTGCAAACTCACAATATTGCCTTAAATATCAATCATTTGTTTTCAAGTTTATCCAATTTAAATGAGTTTGTTTATCTCACTGTATTTAATGAGACAAAAAACAAACAAACATTGTAACTAAACTATTTCTGGGGGGTAAAAACATCTAAATGGGAGCAACAAAGACTGCAGGACTCTTGATCATGGGCCGGATTAAACAACCGAGTGGTCTTCCTGACCCCTAACCCTGACCCTAAACCTAGATTGTTTTTGCTGAGTTAAACATTGATCTGATAAAATCTGCTTTATTTAATAAGTCCTTGCAGTAATCTAAGCATATTAAATGTAAAACACTTTTTTTACTTCATAGAATAAAAACACAAGCAAAACATGACTTACCTGGATGTCAGATACGTGGATCATGGTCCTTCCTTCACGAGCAACCGAAGGGTCCACTTTTGCAGAACCAGAACCATCAGGTCCGGTGTGCTTGTCTACCCCTTCCACGCGCACGTCAATCACTTCGCCATACAGGATGCGCGTTCACGGGGATGCACGCGCCAGGACGTCCTGGACGTGATCCGCATTAGTGGGATTTACAGCAGGCAGGCCCCGCCGAAAAGCAGGTGGGAGGTGGAGTTGGTGGGGGTTCTACACCCTCGCCACTCTGGTGCACCTCAGATTAACACGCACTAATCTGAGGATTAGCGGGCCAGGAGCTGCCGCTGCTTGTGCGCTTGTTAGACGACGCCACCTACAGGCCGCACGGTGTCATCACAAGCCAATTTTACAGGACATTTTTATGTACATTTTACACTACAATTCTAAGTTATATATATTATTAACTTCACGTGTTTATTGTTGTGATAATACTGAGAGGTACGCTGGTGTTAAATAAAAGTAGACCTTGTAATCAGAGGTGGCAAATCCAGGTCCAGAAAGTAAAAACGCTGCCAGTTTGGCTTTAGCCCCTCGTGCTAGCTAGCTAGCTCCCTAGTTAGCTCCCCGGGTGCTTGTTTACCTGCTAGGGAGCTAGCTAGCTAGCACGAGGGGCTAAAGCCAAACAGTTGGCAGGGTTTTTACTTTCCGGATCAGGATTTGCCATCTCTTTTTGTAATACAGTAGTGCCTTGCAATAGACCAGATTTTTTTTAATTCAATACATCTTTTGGACAATTTTTGCTTTGACTTAAGAAATAAAATTTGAGATTTTTTCTAAATGCAAAAAAAAAAATAAAAAATTCAAATGAGTGAACAGATTTTTGTGAGAAAAAAAAAAGAACATATCACACCGCCCTAATACTTCATGACGTGTCCAGTGAAAAAGCAAAATGAACAACTCAACCCACAAACAGTCGCAAAACACCTTTAATGTAAATAATGATAATTAAGACCTTATTAAATCAAGGCAGCAGTCCAGCGTGCGCGGTCCTCCCTCGCCCACGTCCTCAACGTCCAGTGACGTTCCTCACCTCACGTGGCTTCCTCCGCTTCGGCCTGCTGCGCGACGTACTGCTGCAGCAGTGCCGTCAAGTGGGCGGGGTGTCGCTGCAGCAAGGCGCTGGTTTGCGAGGCCAGCGTGTTCAGGCCGCTCACCAGCTGGCCCTGAACCACAGTGACCGATGGTAGCTTGGCGTAGCTCGCCAGGCCTTGAGTGCTCATTAGCGTGTTGTCTATGCACGCTCCTGTGGAGCACAGCGGCAAGTGTTGGTTTGTATTAGTTTCAGTGTTCATTCGGATTTGCATTTGCAATATTTCTTTGTAGGCGTAAAAAGCAGGATTTAAGAGGATGTGACATTTAATAATCTTGAGCAAAAACAAGGCTGACCTTGAAATTCTTCCTGTTTTCACTTTTTGTCTCTCCAATTTACAGTATCAAACACAGTAACAAAATACCATCTAGTGACCAACAGTGGAACTACACCCAAAATAAACATGAGGGAGAACAAAAAGCAATAAATAAATACTAATTAAAAAATACTATAAAGTGCACCCCAAAAAATTGCAAAATAGCAGTCAGACAGAGGGGCATTTACTCACTGTATTCTAAAACGTAAAAAAATAAAAAGGTACCTAGTAGAACCATCTGCTGGGTGACCCGCAACGTGGACAGCATTTCCTTCACCTTGGGCTCTTTACTGACCAACAGCACGGTGGGCCCAATGAATAGAGGAGCCATGTTGCTGTAGATGCTTTCGCTGAGGAACGAACGCATCACCTGCAAACGAACACATGCGGACAATAGATCAGTGTTTCATATCTTTTATTGAGCAAAGGCAAACATAAGTAAATGAACAAAGATACATAATTTGTAGTAAAAAAAAAAAAAAACTAGAGCTGAGTTAACACTTCCTGGTTGTTCTATTTGTTTACCTGGTTAGGGAAGAATTTGACCATAATGCCATGCTTTTGGAACCTGTACTTGAGCATCACCATGTCATCAGAGGTGGAACCATTGTTCTGCGCCACAGCGACCATCTTGCAGTCGCGGAAGATCCCTTCCAAGTCTCGCTTCAGCAGCCTCATCAACGGACTCTCCTGAACACGAAGAACGTTTTTTTTTTTCACGCTTACTTTTGTCTTATTTGTATGCAGTTGTAATGAACTGTCCAGTGACACCATCTGAAGTTTTTTTTTTAATAACATGTCTAAATAAAATAAATGTTATACTATAGTGATGATTTTGACGCCTGTTGTTACCTGCTCCTTAACCACAGTGGTTTCGTCTGCATAAGCGCCCCGCGGCGCAGCCGGTTTCGGGGGGATGTACTGCGTCACAGCCATCAGCTTCTGTTTAATGAAATGCATCGGTTTCCTGTGGCGGGTGACAGCTTTGGAGCCGTGTCGAATGCTCTGAGTCAGGGGGAGCCATCCTGGAACGAAGACACGGTCACAAGCTGGACAGATACAATAAAGCCTCCTCTGAAGAAGATCATTCCTATGACATATCGAGGCAATGAGATATTTCGATTTTCGATGTTTTTATTTAGCACAATTTAAAAACAGTGTAAGGAGGAAATGAAGCCGAAATGGCTTATACAAGATTCTACGCCATGCTCAAAGTTTCATATCAAATTTGAACAAAATATAGGAGGGTAGTGAGAATATAAATATATATAATGTATTTAATATCTAATACAGCAGGTCCACAAGTTGACGTCTATCCGGTACGACAATAATAACATCACGAGGCGGCCCATATACAATAATGAAACCCGAGGGGTATTCGAAAACGGATTTTAATCGATTTATTAACCATACAGTCCACTATATTAATAAAATCTCTATGTAGTAATTAGGAGGTAATAAATGAGCCAACTTTTTCGGCGAAAGCCGCAGTTGGACCCCTTATTTATACAGTAAACATCACATGCTAGCTAAACCCTCATTGGTTCGCAGCAACTTAGCAGGAACTTAACGATCATCGCGAATATTGAAGGGGAATATCGTCCTCATACGCGTTATATAAATAATAAAATAAGTCGTTATAGCTACATTACCTTTTTTAGGTAATAATTTCCCACACAAGGTCGCTGCCATGTTTGACAGGAAATCGTTTTCCGGAAGTGACGCCAAAATGCTACCTTCACAATCAGAGCTATAAAATGTTTTTTTATGTGTGTTATTCTTTTTTTTACAAATAAGATCAGGCCACGATTGATACAAAGTAAATAAACGTTATAGATAAAGGTGTTCTCATTTCGGTTTCTTAATCTTAATGCATCCTAATGTGCTGCGGTTATTTTATTCTCTCCGAATTTCATTAAGACGATATTCCCTAAACGCAACACTGTGCAATGTTCAGCACGTTTTCCGTGAATGTAATTTTCTGTCTACTTCATGCTTATTATAAACCAATGGTTAAGAAAGATACTATCGGTTGCTTGAAAAGAAAGTTATACATTAACATCGGCTGCAAAATTTGCGTAATGTTTTTTACGTAAAGCGTGCTCGCCGTTACGTCACATTGGCGACAAGCATGAGGCGTACACTGTCATTGGGCCGGATTGTTTTATTAATCGGTGCAAATCGCGCGTCCTTTTCGCCTCCGATTGCTTGTGAGCAAAGCGTCTTTCCACACTTTCTCCACAGACAGCCGACGCGTAACAGCATGGATCTCAGTGACATGAGGAAGAAATACAAAGGAGACGAGGAGGTGAGCGTTGCAATAAGGCTGGAATGAAATTACTGAATGAACATTAGGCATTATACAAAATAATAATTATAGTGTTTGCGTACAAATGGTCTCTGGAGTGCCTACACTACACACCCATTAAATGTAAACATCAAGCCACCAAACAAATATTTAGTCATCTACTTTTTTTTTTTTTTTTAAGAAACCCGCTGTTACAAAACAGTGGGGCTAATTAAGATAATAACCTAACCGGACTTTGGCTTGGCAGCTAGGCTGATGTTGAAGAGCAAAAGAACCACTTTGACCTCACATCCATTCCCATTGAGTTTCCACTCTCTGCTTTGAACGTCTACATTTGAACTTCTTACAGCATGATTATTTTTAATTTAGTGTTTTGAGGAGAACCAGCTGACTTCTCTGGATCCAATCAAGCAGTTTGGAAGCTGGTTCGATGAAGCCACCAAGTGTCCTGAGGTTGGCGAGGCCAACGCCATGTGCATCGCCACGGCAACCAAGTGAGCAAACAGCAAGCATGTTTACAACTATGTACCAATTCTACTTTTACGTGAGTCAAATAAAAACGTACAGACTCTGAAATGTACTTGCGCATAAAAGGTGCTGCAACTTGGCTTGTCTCATCGGGCGTCATAAAATTATTATTTATTGGTGGCTGCATAGCAGCAATCATCAATTTTTAAACTTCGTGCAATGAAATAAAACACTTCTCTGTATACAAAATTACCTATTTTACTAACATAGTGTGCGTACTAAGAAGAAGTAAGAAAACACTTTAAAAACAACATGTTCGCATAGCTTGGCTAAAGTTGTGAACTGAATTACAAAACACACTTAAGTAGATAATGATAGTAATTTAAATACATCTTATTTGTATGTTTTTCTCCAGATTAAAAAGAGATTATAATTTTTTGGCCATCGTTATTGGAGCTGATAACATGAAGTAATTCTCTTAAATAAGGGTATGCATGGAGTTGTTTAAAATCTCAAGAAATCAATCAGTCAAAATCATAATCGCAGTTGACTTTACCTCTCTCGATTTCTATTAAACGCCGTGTCGTCGTCTGCGGAAGGGTGGGAAAAAGTAGCACCTATTTTGACAAAATTAGCCGAAAACGCATGACTGCGTGTGGGCTACAGTGAACACACACCGTTTGTAATCACCTAGAAATGTTTCAAAATGGTGGCAAAGTACTTTCAACATAAAGGATCAAACACAGGGGTCGTATGATGTCACCAGGAGTTTGAACATTTGGAGTGTTTTAGGCACAGAGAGCAGCGTATGCTTACGAACGCGCAGTTATGAACCAGTGTTACCAGAAAAACTGTATTCAGTACTGGTAGGTAAATTATTCAGCACAAACAAGCCACCGTCAAATGAGGCTCATCAATAGCATTAGCTAGCATATTAGCATAAATAACATGCTCACACACACAAGCACTTTAAAACTAACTACACTAATATTCCACTAGGTGGCGCTAAAGTAATACTTGAATTGCTCAAGGAGCGCTTCCAATGAAAAATATACACACAATTACACACACCTGTAAAATCTAGTACACTAACAAAGTATTTGTACTTGGTTACTTCCCACTACTGTGAGTCAGGGATGGACGGCCATCGGCCCGCATGGTTCTGCTCAAAGGTTACAGCGACTACGGCTTCCGATTCTTCACCAACTTCGAGAGCCGCAAGGGAAAGGAGCTGGTGAGTAACCGCGACCTTCGACCTTTTGTGGCCTCCAAAATCATTGGAGTCATTTTGTCGCCCGTTGACAGGAGAGCAACCCTCACGCCTGTCTCGTCTTCTACTGGGAGCCTTTGAACAGACAGGTGAGACGACATCCATGTCCGTTTGTCCCTCTTGGTCTGCGCGGATTTCCCACTTTTGTCCTGGTAGATCCGCATCGAGGGCGAGGTGGAGCGAATCCCCTACCAGAGCTCCTGCGATTACTTCCACTCGCGGCCAAAAAGCAGCCAGATCGGGGCGGTGGTGAGCAGGCAGAGCACGCCGGTTCCCAACAGAGACGTAAGAAGAACCAAATGTACACAAACACTGATGGCGGAAACGCTTAAAAAAAACCTAAATATATTAATAATAAATAAATAAACTAAAATATGAAATAAATATAAAGTATAATAATAATAAAAAATAATTAAATTTCAATTAAGCCAAAAAGTTGTCTTTATTTTATTTATTTATTTTATTCAAAATTATTAACTCATTTGCGGTTCAAATTTTTAATCTTAATTAATCGCATGACTTCACTAGTTTACTCACAATTAATCACAAATTTTATTTTATAGGTTTTTATAAAAATATAAACAATTATGAAAAGTTAACATAAAGTCTTTTTAGTTCCTGAGGGAGAAAAACACGGAGCTAGAGGAGAAGTATAAGGACACACAAGTGCCGATGCCAGACTACTGGTGAGTATTTTCACAATAAAATCACTAAATTTCGATTTTACACTGTCAATAGAAATTGATTTTATTTGATTTTACATTTCTCAAGATAAAACCTAATCCTCCATCTATTCACCCGTTGCCCACTAGGGGGGGCTATGTGGTGAAGCCCCATCTGATCGAGTTCTGGCAGGGTCAAACCAACAGGCTGCACGACCGTATTGTCTTCACTAAAATGGCTGCCGACGCCGAGCTGGGTGAGCATCAACGGCGAGGCGAGGGCTGCTGGGCTTACCAGCGACTCTCACCGTGATCGGCGGACGTCACCTGCTGCTCTCCATCCGGCACCGGACTTCAAAATCATCAGCATAAAAATGTGCTTCAATCGTTAAGCGATTAACATTATATCCAGACTGGAAAAAAACTGCTATAAACAAAAAATATTGTAAAATACAAGAACATGTGTATGAACATCTTCATTCTGTATTTGTGTTTGACTGTCCCTTTTTTTTTTGTTGTTTTTTGAAATGCCTGAAAGTGCATTAGCAATTGTGACTCTTGGTGTCATTAGCACAACAAACACATTTCAGTGTTAATATGACCTGCATGCAGTTCTAGCACAACCCAGTAGAGAATGAAAAATAAATACACAAACTGCCGCAGAGAGAGGCAAGGCAATCAATTTATTGGTTTCATAAGGGCTGTGAACTTGGAATTTATTCACCACTGCAAAAAAAGGAAAAAAAAGTGACTTGCTGGTTGTTCATAATAGCTTATGAATAGAAACAGATATGAAAATTGAACTCTTTTCCAGAGGGGAAGTAAAAGAACAAAAGACAAAAAACATAAATAAAATTACAAAAATGAAAGATCAACAGTAATTCGAAAGTTGGCAGAAAGCTACAAAAGATATCTAGCTAGCTAAATAAGTAAATATGTTATTTTTTGAGCAATTTTTTAAAAAACTTATTTATGATTGTATTATTGCCCAAAGTCAGCTAAACTCCAGCTCAGCTGTTAGCACTACAGAGAATGGAAGATTGAATAATTATATTAATTAATGTCTTTACGTTTAATGTGTAACACTTTTCCACCCAACAAGCAATTGTCTTTGTCAAATTGCAAGATCAATAAAGTTGTGTTTTAAGTCGATACAATAAAGTTGCGTTTTAAGTCAATACATGACTTTTTGAACTATAAAAGTAATTTCAGTGTTGTTGTTTTTTGTTTTTTTTTACCCACACGAGCACAAGAAAACTCCGTTTCCGACAATCTAAAGAAAGATGTGAACCATTTATTCAATTAATGGACGCTGTTATTTGTGACGCAAAATCACGGCAGTGGCGGCGAAGCGGTGCACTCGGACGAGCACGCGCAATGAAGGGTGGCTTGCCACATTAGACAGCGCGGTTTGCGATTGCAGCACACATTAGAAAAGAATGTAAAGAGCGAGCACCGCGTGCAGGTTCGACGTGACGGCCATCAGCGCGGCACGGAAAGTTTCCACGCTGCGTTCCTCTACCTGTAAGTGCTTCTTTTTCTTTAAAAAAATTAATAAATAACATCCGCTGTCAAATAATTGCAGTGATTACATTTCGTGTGAATTATTTGGAGCTTGGGAGATGAGAGAGGCTCTTATTTTATTTATTTTTTTTAATACTGTATTAATTCGTGCTCCGGTGAAATTTGCATATTTGTTTCTCAAGCAAAGACTGAAGATTATTTTTAGAAGATGTTAGAAGCTAGACAAAATCCTTTATCAAATAATGTTTACATTAATTGGCTACTTTGGCATCGGATCACATACGATTGTTTGTGTTGTTTCTCTACATTTACTTGTATATAAAGATTTGCGAATTGTGTGGCATTAAAGTCATTTTTTTCCCTATAGCATTTGTGTTGTAACCACATATTAGTTCATTATGTTTCCATATGTATTTATTTATATTATTTAACCCTTATCCAACCAGGAAGGGTAATGCAGAAGAGTCATAGTGTTGCAATACTGTTGACACATGAAGTCTCCTCTTGAAAATTGGCTGAATGTGGTGTACATGTTTGCAAATAGATGCTTCAAATTTGGGCTTCCTCCTTCAGTGTGCGGTGAGGAAGAAAAAATCAATCACAATGGCTTCAAGAGACATCATGGCCGTGACATTTCTGCTGCTTGCCAAACTACCCATGGTTAGTTTGTCCCCCCCCCTTCTTGTATCGAATGTTGAATACGCTTGAATAACACCTTATAATAGATCTTTTCATCATGTTTGTAAGCAATCGGCACCAACCGAGTGGCAGTGAGCGTGTGGCCCGAAAATGCCAAATCACTCGTGTCTTACATCAACTTTGCAATATAATATTCACAGATTGACATGGCCAGCGGGAAAGTGTTAGAGGAAACGTATCACAAGTGGGTGCAGTATAAGGACGACTGTATCAAGATGATTGAAAATGAGCCGTTGCCTCAAGGTATGGAGATGTTTGGCATGCATCGTTCAATATGACACAATCAGAGAGAGGAAAATGTCACCTGCTGTGATCCACGTGAAAATATTCGAATGGGCCGTGAATGTTTGACCTTTACCTTGTCATTGTGTGGCCTTTCCAGACGGCTTGTTTTGCAACAGGACGTTTGATAGATACGCTTGCTGGCCGGATGCTCCTGCTTCATCTCTTGTCAACATCTCTTGTCCTTTCTACCTGCCCTGGTATGATCAAGGTATACCAGAAATGAAATATTGGGTTTGCATAGTAGAGCTCATTTATGATTAGATGCCATAGATAAGAGCTTCTTTGTACAACGACAACAAATGTTATGTAGATATGCTAAGCTAACATCCATGCCTTCCATTACCTTTGATAGGACACTCGCCCCTACTAAGATGGCCGCCACGTCTGTACACGGACAATTTGGAAAACAGCTATCGATATTTTAAAGACCCAGTGTGTAGTCCTTAGCGCCATCTAGTGGTTAAAGAATAGCATTAGAAGCACGCACACCGCAGTGGCTCGGAGAGACCACATTTCGCAAACCTACCGACAATTCTTATTTTGCGTGAGCAAACAAGCATCTCGGCGAGCGACGGCGGCTTGGCAACCGTCGTGAAGCCCGCGGCAAGCGACGCCAAAAGACCGTGCGAGCCGTAATTAGCCGGGGCGGCTAACAAGAGCGACTAGCGGGAGTTAGTCGGAGACATGGGTTGGCGTGGCTAACAAGAGCGGCTAGTCGGAGGAGCTAGTAAAAAAAAACGAACAAAAAAAGCTAGTAAAAGTTTACGAGAGCAAAAGCAGGAAGATGGTGGCGAAACATGGCGGCTCTGGTGAGGTGAGACATCCATGTAATGTAATTAGTGATTACTATAAAAAGAAAATATATGTTTATGCTATATACAACATTTTTTTTTAATACTATTCGCATAAACAGTCGTTTTTTTTTTTTTAAATGAATGAATTATTAGTTCACCACGAGATGACGCTAGGGATCACTGACTCTCCCTTTAAACTTAATATGTTTCCATTGGCTGCCAATATTGACCCGCTAGAGTAATTTTTCTACCATTCAAAAATTTTCTTCACTGAGGATGTGGGGTGTGGAGGGGGGGGGGGGTGTGCACCCCCTCGGGCAGATGCTCAGAAAATATGCTAGGCTACTGCTTGTTAGCATATATATATATATAAACACAATCTACTGTACAACAGCTGTCAGTAAGAAGAAAAAAAATCCATTTTATTGTTTTTCTTTGATCCAGTGTCACACGGGGTGGTACAACGGCGGTGCGGCGCCGACGGCCTTTGGGAGCTTGACGATAACGGCCACGTGTGGCGGGATAAGTCCCAGTGTGAAGAGGAAAAAGAGGTCACGTCTCAGGAGGTAGGACAGACAAGTGATCTTTTCGCAGGAGCCTCAAGCGCTTCTCACATGAGCAAAGGTGCAGGGGTGCTTTGATATATAGATATTTTGTGTGTGTGTGTGTGTGTGGAGGGGGAGGGGGAGGGGGGTGTCTGATCTTGTGATTGGCCAAGCAACGACTCGACAAATCTTCATAGGCATCCATATCTCAAGGAACTATTGTGATAAATCCTGTGGAGAATAATAGCTTTATTGTATTTTATGTCAATAATGAAGGGTTGTTTTAATATTATCTTTTCTGAACCTTTCAGGTGCCCGGGGAAACCAATTTCATTCCATTCTAGTCAATTTTCGCGGTTTCATAGTTCCCTGCAGATATGTCACGCAAATTGCCAAGTATACCGTGCTGCCGTAGCACAGAATGACAAAAGGTTGGCTGTAATTTGAGTGCTGTGCAGGAGAAATAATAAGGGATGACATCGCCACTGCTGTGATAGATGTTTTTATATTTTTATGTTCAAAATCAATACATATCGAGTCAATTTTCATGCGGCTTCATACCTGCCTGCAAATCTGTCCCACATGTTATTTTATAGTGCAAAAACACTGATTATTCTGTTCCGTCCGACTGCCAATGAATGAAAAAAAAAATCATATTAACAACATGTTTATTTTTAGAGCACTTTTAATCTAAGTGTTGTATAGATGGATAAAAAATAAGTACAAGTGGAAACAAGTGAGAGAAACAACAAAGTTAAAAAAAAAAAAGTTTCATGAATAAAAACACAGGCAAGAACAAAAGTGATTAAAAATGTTGATTAAAATATTACTTATTAATATTTAATATTTATTATTATTATTATTATATTATTATATTTATTATTATTATTATTTATTATTGTTATTTATTTCATTATATAATTAATATTACAAACCCAACCGAAAATACCAACAAAGGCTTTTAAACATACTTTTAACTAATTCACTGCCATTGACGACTATTGATGTCAAAAATTCATTTGAACTGTTTCTATTAGTTTCACCTTTTTTTCCACTTTTGTTAACAAGAGTATGAAAACTTCGATTTTTTTTAATTGTACATATAAAACAGACATAACATTTTTGATTAATTAGTGAAGTCATGTGATTATTTACAATTAAAAATTTTAATCGCCTGATGCCCCTAATTAAAAAAAAGAAAATATTACAGAAATTAGGGGTGTCAGACGATTACATTTTTTAAATTGTAATTAAACGCATGATTCAATAGTTAACTCACGATTAATCACAAATTTTATATCTGTTCTAAATGTACAATAAAAAAAAAATCCCTAGGTTTTCATACTCTTGTTCACAAAAGTGGAAAAAAAATGTGAAACTAATAGAAATAGTCGTCAATGGCAGTGGACGAGTTAAAATAACACAAATGCATTCAAAACACATAAAGAAAAAAATGAGAGAGAGCAAGAGAAACAAATCACAATTTATCATCCCACCAAAATACAATAAAAAGAAAAAAAAATCAGCAATAGTCATTCCCAAAGATTTACATTTATAAAATGAAGCTACAACTGTTACTTTCTGTAGGCGTAAAAAGCAGGATTACAGAGGACGTACCGCCATGTAGAAATTACACAAAAATTAGAAAGTGGCAAACGGTAAAAAAAAGTACAGTATATCATTTTTTTATTGGATGTACGGGATTTTGACATGCCCCGCATGCTGCTCCACTCATTTGGATTTGTGTGTATGTCTTTCAGATGTGGCTGAAAAAAATTATGGTGAGCTTCAGGACGTTGTACACGGTGGGCTATTCCTTGTCCCTCCTCACTCTCGTTACCGCTCTTGTCATTCTGCTAAGCTTTCGGTAAACACATTTCAGCACGTTGTTATGTTTATTGTTGTTTTTCTTTGAGTAGTCTCTTTTTCTTGTTCTGATACAGTCAGCAATGAATAATGATTAAGCGTTGAAAGCAGCTTGTCACAATAATTAACCTTGGTTGAGGATAAGTGGTTCAGAAAAAAAGATACATGTAGTGACGTAGAATGGCGGCGACGCATTCAGAGTTTTTTTATTTTTTATTTATTTATTTATTTTTTTTATTTTTTATTTTTTTTATTTTTTTTATTTTTTAAATTTTTTTTTTTATTTCTTTTTATTTTTTCATAGGTTTTAGGTGAACTAATGAATGCACGCACGCACGCACATACACATTTTCACCCACATACAAAAAAAAAAATATACAAAAAAAAAAAAATATATATATATAAAAAAAAAAAATATATATATATATATATATATATATATATATATATATATATATATATATATGTAAAAAATAAAAAAAAAGGGAGAGCAATGATGATGACATGTCAAATCGGTAAAATTACCCAATGGACAATACTGAGCTCTCCAGAAAAAAAAAAAAAAAAAAAAGTTTTGATCGTCACTTTAGGAACGCAACGGAGACTTACCTTGCTTTCTTTATGGGCGTTTCACTTCGCTTTTTTTTCAATTTAAATTTTTTTATTAATCATATTCAAAAGTACAAGTATACAATGTTGAACAAACACATGCCAGGCGGTATATACATAAGTCACGTATATTCAAAGAGTTTATAAGTAATACAAATACGGATTGTTTTTAAAGCCTTTTTGTTCAGTGAGCTAATAATACATTTTAGATAAGAAATCGTATCATTATGAAAGTGTTTTCTTAATTGGAAGAAAATGGATGTCTTGATTAGCGGATCATTTTAGAGATGGTGGATAATTGCGAAGATAGGCTTCTCTGAAGAATACTTCTTTGTTGTTAAGGAAACTGCGTTGCGCACGGAACTACATCCACGCCAACCTCTTCCTGTCCTTCATCCTGCGCGCCGTGTCCGTCATCGTTAAGGACACCATGCTGGAACGCCACTGGGGACGCGAAATCATGAAGCCCGCCGACGTGAGCGAGATGCTCAGCCATCAGGTGGGCCGCGGCTTCTCATCGCTGGTCGTCTCATCGTGAAAACCGAAACCGTGAAGTTTGAGTTTGGATTTGATGTCCCGTCATATGTGGCGTTTTCTGTGTCCTCCTCAGGCCGCTATTGGCTGCAGGATAGCACAGGTTCTGATGCAGTACTGCGTCCTCGCCAACCATTACTGGTTTTTTGGAGAGGCCATTTATCTGTACTCTGTGCTGATTGCCTCCGTGTTCATCGACAGCAATAAATACTTGCCGTACCTCTGTCTTGGCTGGGGTAAGCTTGCTCGAGGCTGATTACTTTGACTACTATAAATGAATTTCTATTGTGTGTCAAGGAGAGGGCAATGCATTAGAATATTAGACTAACAAAAATGGGTGCCATGGAAATACTTGGGCCATACTCATAAGTTAGTGTACTTAATCTGTGTTGCAGTGGACGACCGTGCTTTTGCTAGCTTCAGTGGGCACTTGCTCATTTTAATCTACGGTGCCTTTTAAAACTCATTCACTCCCAGCCATTTTCACTGCAGCAACCCTCTTCGCTCCTTGCTGTTTGACTGGATTTTGACAGATTTTTGCAAGGCCCACAGAATATTGTGTTCGATTGCTATAAAATCTTGCAACCTACCAAAAGAAGGATTAGAGTCTCTTCTTTCATCAGGGTAAAAAAAAGTATATTAGCATTTAGCTAGGTTTAATCATTATTCACATAACTGGTGAAAACACTGTCAAAAAGAGCTTGTTGTTGGCCCTGGCTGATCTCTTATACTCTGCTGCCACCCGCTGGCCGTATTTTTTGTAATAACTATCATTGCTTTAAGCCACCTCTTCATGTCAGAAGCTGTATCAAAGCCTTCTGTATGCTCTAGCATTAAAAACAACAACAACATTAAAAACAAAACGTATAGGCACGTCTGATCTCTTATACTCTGCTGCCACCCGCTGGCCGTATTTTTTGTAATAACTATCATTGCTTTAAGCCACCTCTTCATGTCAGAAGCTGTATCAAAGCCGTCTGTATGCTCTAGCATTAAAAACAACAACAACATTAAAAACAAAACGTATAGGCACGTCTGATCTCTTATACTCTGCTGCCACCCGCTGGCCGTATTTTTTGTAATAACTATCATTGCTTTAAGCCACCTCTTCATGTCAGAAGCTGTATCAAAGCCTTCTGTATGCTCTAGCATTAAAAACAACAACAACATTAAAAACAAAACGTATAGGCACGTCTGATCTCTTATACTCTGCTGCCACCCGCTGGCCGTATTTTTTGTAATAACTATCATTGCTTTAAGCCACCTCTTCATGTCAGAAGCTGTATCAAAGCCGTCTGTATGCTCTAGCATTAAAAACAACAACAACATTAAAAACAAAACGTATAGGCACGTCTGATCTCTTATACTCTGCTGCCACCCGCTGGCCGTATTTTTTGTAATAACTATCATTGCTTTAAGCCACCTCTTCATGTCAGAAGCTGTATCAAAGCCTTCTGTATGCTCTAGCATATTTTTTTATTTAAAAAAAACATTAAAAACAAAACGTATAGGCCTAAATAAATTTTTGGGAGTGAAGGACAAAGTTTTAAAAAACATATTTACACATTTTGCGGTTTGAATGAGTTAATACCAGCACCACCAGCGATAGAAGACATCACAACTATACCAAAATGCAAAGAACAGCATGTTGCTTCAAATATGTTTTGCTAGTCAAAATTGTTTGGCAAATTTGCTTTGATCAACCAATAATAAGAATAATATGAATGATCAAGGGCCAGTGTTTTGGAAATTTGAAATCTGATTGGTTAAAGAAACGGTCGTTTTGCTAATGCTGAACTGTGAGTTGCAGATTCTGAAGCCCTAATAATACGATTGGAGCAAAAAAAAAAAAAAATGAACATACGCGCGCTTCATTTTTATCAGCATGCTGTGTTTGTCGTAGGAACCCCACTTCTCTTTGTGGTTCCCTGGGTAGTGATGAAGATTCTGAAAGAAAATAAAGAGTAAGTCTGTCTAGCATGTAACTATACAATACCGCTTGTAATCCCAATGAGACCAGATGGGAATAATCGTTCAATAATCGTTCTTTCTTCGCAGGTGTTGGGCCGTCAACGAGAACATGAACTATTGGTGGATTATTCGTTCCCCCATTCTTCTTGCTTCTCTCGTAAGTAGGATATTTGGGAGCCACTCGTGTCACGCAAAAACTCAAAAGTTCTTTTTTCTCCTACTACAGATCAACTTTCTGATATTCGTGAATATTCTGAAGGTTATTCTATCCAAACTTCGCGCCAACAACCAGAGCGACTATTCCAGTTATAAACGTCGGCAAGTCATCACGCATTCGTTTCGCATAAAAATATGAGAGAGTGGACATAACGCTGAATTACAAATTTTGCCGCTGTTTGTTTCGCCCGATTAGGCTGGCCAAGGCAACGCTGACGTTGATTCCCTTGTTTGGCGTTCACGAGGTCATCTTCATCTTTGTAACAGATGAGCAAACCACGGGGCTTTTGCGTTACATTAAAGTCTTCTTTTCGCTTTTCCTGAATTCGTTTCAGGTAGGACGAACAAGACCAAAGACGGCTTGTTGCTTATTATCTTCTCATATGCTTCACATTGTCGCGAGTCAAACAGTGCAATTTTTAACTGAAGTCATTTTTTACAGGGCTTTCTGGTGGCGGTTCTCTACTGCTATGCAAACAAAGAGGTTGTTTTTTTCCCCCCCATCACTAATCATTTTTGGAACATGAAAATATAGAAAATATTTATTATAATGACATTGACCACTTCCTTCTGTATTGAAGCATTACAGTTTGAACAAAACAATCTAACTCCATTGTATCCAATCAAGTGTTCAAGAGATTTGTTAAAGAAAAAAAAAAATCCATATTGGCCTGGCCCTAATAACAGCAAACTTTCTTTGACTTTTGTTTACAGGTGAGAACAGAGTTGAAGAAAAAACTGCACAGCTGGACATCAGAAACGCGACTTGTGTGCTGTGGACAGTGACTAGCCGGTTTTGACGACAACGTAAACACTTTTTCTATCGCCTCAGTGCCAGACCATAACAGGTCCTCGGACAGCACATCCAGGGCGATGGCTGACGCCTCGCCCACCCCCGACAGTTCTCTGATTTTCCAACGTCAGATTCAGGGTACTGACCAGTGTCATAAGGCATCACTGCTCCAGATTCCTGCAGCCAAAACGGGCAATGGCACCCTGCAGTGTGCAGATGGCGACGACGCCGTGCTGGCATCATCAGCGGGCATGCAGGTGTCGTTCCAAATTCATCTTCAAGATCCTGTGGAGTTGCTTCCACATGTTGCCAATATGGACTCAGACTGAACATTTATGGTTCATTTGAAATCAAAGTGTGTGTGTTTTTGGTAACGTGAAAAATGTTGTTCATTGTTATGTCAAATATGGTTGTGTCATTTAAATTAAATGTTTTTATTTGATTATATTTTAATGTTTGGAGCAGGGATGGGCAAAGGTAGATAGGCTGATGGGATGTTTCATTTTGAAAATAGCCATTGTTGCACATTCATTGTCAAATATTATATTGTATTGTTGCATCGTGTTATATAATATAATACATAATGTATTTTATTATTGTATAATAACTGTTCTGTTATGTTTTTGCCCAAAAAAATGTCAAAATCATCAGATTTCAGTTTGGGTTAATGCTGTTGTTTTGTTCCTCTCAAAGATTTGTTGCTTTAGCTGGAATCCAATGAGAGGAGCGGTTTTCTGGGAACTACATTACCCACAAGTGTTCGAAGCCAAATCGACGTTCGTTACGTAATGACGTCAGGACGCTTACGGAAACGGCGGAAAACGGAGCGGGAAGGATAGGATCGCTTCTATGGTCGTTAATTCATTTTTGTAAATAGAGTTCTACTAAAAAAAAAAAAACGGACTGCCTCTTTGAAGCTAATACAGTTGAAAGAAAAAAGACACTTGTCAACAAAAGAGGGCGTT
Source organism: Vanacampus margaritifer (assembly GCF_051991255.1). Taxonomy (NCBI): domain Eukaryota; kingdom Metazoa; phylum Chordata; class Actinopteri; order Syngnathiformes; family Syngnathidae; genus Vanacampus; species Vanacampus margaritifer. The sequence goes on from NC_135449.1 coordinate 2,958,135, forward strand.
TTGTTTTGTCTTTATCACTACTGTATGTATCTAAGCTAATGTGTGTAAATGTACATGAAAACAGTTGGGCGAGTTGTCCTGAGTTTGGATAAGATCCCGCACGATTAAGTCCACGGGTGGTTTGGAAGTGTTCCCCGCCAATGGCCGCCAAAGGTACGACATTTACAGTTAAAATGGCCTTCCGCGAATATGCCAGCTTTAATGGCAGCACTTTGCTACAACTTTGCTTGCATTTGCGGTTCGATGAACCTCTTCGAATACACTTTGAATGACAGCCATTTACTTGCCGAGACAGTTACACAATCGAACATCTATGATGTCTGAAGTGTTGCTTTGATGTCTAACCCGAATGGGCTAATTTCTCTTTTCTAGATGGTTGGCAGCATCCTTACGTCAACATATTCAAACAGTTCCGACTTGCAGAGTGGCTAAGGGCATCCAAAGAAGGATATGTGTCACTATACACGGTAACAAACAAAAAAAAAAAAGCTTAGACTAGTACACACTGACCACAAGTTTATGGTCGAATGGTGGACTAGTGATGATTACATGTCTGCCCCCACAGTTTTGAGTCTTTTCTCTGTGTAGTTTGCATGTTCTGCTTGTGTTTTTAAAAGTTTTCTCAAGGTACTCTTGCTGCCTACCAAAATTCCAAAAGTTTTTTTATTTTTTTAAATATAGCATCCTTAGTTATGTTGTACCAATTTCTAATAGCAGCTCCTACTTCCCATTTACCAAACCCTTAGGACAAGATCCTCAACAGTGCAGTGTATCGGATCAGGGGTTCTGAATCCGAGGACGGTTGCATCAAGCTTCCTAAAAACTCGCACCACTCTCTGGGTCTGACGGGCCGATATCTCTACGTCCTCTTCAAGCCCAAGCCAGGAAAACAATTTTTGATCGTCCTGGATGTCATAGCAGAGGTACTTTTGGCTGATGTTTCTTTCGATTTACGAGATTTACCAAGTCTCTTCCAAAATGCAGATATTCCACGTTACAAGTTAATTGATGAATTGTCTGCTTAGTCCCTCCCCCTTTACGTGTTGTGACTCATAGGATGGCCGCATGGTGCGCATATCCATCTCCAACGCGTTCAAAGAGTTCAAATTCACGAGAACGTCGCTGCGCTTCCCGTTCCAGTGCGGCCCCGAATTTGATTGGGTTGCTGACGCGAAAGCCCGGGCTACACGACAACGTAAAATACACCATGCGCGTTATTCTTACCCGTACAACAATGTTGTCATCGCCTATAGCGCTTTGATAGTTTTTGCTCCTGTGGTTAAGGTTACAGACCTTCAGCACCCACTAAGGTCCGCTGGACCTGCTTGATGATGGATCTGCAGCGCACGCTCACCGGCTACCTCAACAATCTCTACTACAGTCATCTTAAGAGCGTCAAGCTGTGCGCCCACATGTCTGTTAAAAACTTGTTTACCAGCGACCTGCTGCTTAATCCTGGTGAGACTCCCAGCATCGTCATCATAGAAATTCATCAATGAATGATGTTATATTGAGTGATTTACAATACAACTTCGGGCTGCTCGATTATTTAAAAAAATATATATATTAATCACGATTATTTCAGTTTTAATTGAAATCACGATTGTTCAAACGATCTTAATTTAAAAACAAACAAACAATTAAAATAAGTTTGAAATAAAATTCTTTGAAACACTAATTATAAAAGTTCCTTTTGGTCCACACAAAATTGATAAAATTAATAATAATAATAATAATAATTAAAAAAAAGGACAAATGTATAGGTTCCTTGTATAATTCTATAAATTGCCATAGAACTGTTGAAATGATTTCAATATTTATTTATTTTTTACGACTGGCAATTTTGTAATCGTGGAGTGTAATTATTGAAGTTGTAATTGAATTTTGATTAACTGCAACACATATTACAGTTGTAGGGCTGTGCAATTAATCGAAATTCAATTTAAAAAAAATATATGATTATGGGCAATTTTGTAATCATCGAGTGTAATACAGTAATTGAAATCGCAATAGAATTTCGATTCATTGCACAGTCCTACAACAACTAATATTTGTTGCATTTAAGTAGCCCCATCGCATAAAAAAAAAGAAGTTATTTGTAGTTTATATATTGATGTTGATTAATTTTAGTGTATATAAGCAGTTGAGAAAATGGATAGAGTCCTTTGCATTACTGTACTGTAAATAATAACTTTTTTTTTTAACATCGAATTCAACCAGATTGCTTTAAGAAGCGACTGTCTATTTCTCCGTAGCGAGGTTATAATACTAAGAATCAATCCAGTGTGCAAAAAGGCATTTTTTTTTTTTGTATACTGAAGACATTTGGGATTCAGATGAAAAGATGAACATGAGACAGAAGTTCATGACATGAAGTCTGCATTCCGATGCCCGATGTCACCTCTCTCATCATCCAATCGTCTCTCACCACAGAGGTTTCGTACCACGAAGCAAAGCAAATGAGCCTGCCCACTTCGGACGGCATTGGACACATGCCCCGAGACATGGTGTTTCCTGTGCCCGAGGGACGCAGCTGGCATAAATGCTACAATTACATCAGGTGACCTCTCCTTGTTTTTTTTTTTTTTCAAAGGTTGAATTTATCGTTTGTTCTCAACTTTTGGACAACAAACGATTTTTCAGATTCGAAATGAAATATTGAGACAGTTAAGCTAAAGTCAATAGCTCATCAGAGCTCTAAACGTTAACTTTGACTGCCAGACGTTTTCAGAAAAGGGATGCCGTGGGTGCCAGCCGATTTTAAGCATTTTGACTGATCTTTCGAGGTCCACAGAAAATGATGTGTTTGGACTATGGAAACACACATACTACCAAATGAAAGATTGGACTCTCATCTTTCATCAGAAAAGAAAAGTTTGTTTCTACCTTATTCCGTTTTTCAGTAATCAACAATAGAAAATGGTTCGTTTCACCTCTGTTTCGAAACAAACGTCTTTTAACGTCTTTGGCACTCCTCTGTAGGATTTTACTAAACGTTATTTAACGTTTTTGGCAGTCAAAGAGTTAACTACGTTTGTTTTTTTTCTCGCAATGGCCAATGCAACTTCTTGTGCAGCGCTGCTTTGTGAATGGGGGGTTTGTAAAATCCAAAAACACCCACTCACTATGGCCAGCAGATGGCAGCATTGTATCTCTTTTCAATGGGCTCCCGTGTATCAAATTACATGAAAACATGGCGGATCTTAGGGAAAAGAACATTTCAAGGACGACGTGAATGATCAAAGCGTTTGTCACATTAAATCTAATCCACAGAGCGTCGCTCGTCAAAAAAATATTAGTGTCAAAGTCACTGTTGTGCAGAAAATCCTTTTTTTCACAAAACTATTTTTGCTTGATGTCACTCAAAGTTTGTTTCTACCTTATTCCGTTTTTCAGTAATCAACAATAGAAAATGGTTAGCTTCACCTCTGTTTTGAAACAAACGTCTTTTAATGTCTTTGGCACTCCTCCATAGGATTTTACTAAACGTTATTTAACGTTTTTGGCAGTCAAAGAGTTAATACTAGTGTAAGCCGCCAGAACTTGTCGGCACTGTGACTTTTCGAAGCAATCCCAGCAATCTTCAGCAAAAATATCACAAAGATAAAGCGACACTAGGCACATTGAAGCCCTCGTCTGTCTTCTACCAGGTTTCCATTAGAAGAAGATCTGAAGTGCGGCATCATTCGAAAAGGCCCTTCAAAGGTGGAAGAACGTGAGTTATCTAAAAGCACTCGTATAAACGGATGCCTTTCCTTTTGCCGATGACCATCTTGATATTTGTTCCAGCAAACTTGCCCAGCCTCACGGAAGAAGAATCCCGACCCCCCAGCCCAGAATTAGTAAGATCAACAAAAAAAAAAAATAGCCCTGCTGCTTTGTTGTGCAAACCGTTCAATCTGCTGCTCTGGCTTTGGCGTCAGGTGAGCGACATACCCGAGCTGCCTGAAGTGGTCACTGAGGTGGTGGAGGACCCTGAGCCGGAATCGCCATCCTCCAGTCGATACTCCACCCCCCCCTCGGTTGTCAACGAGGAGGAAATAGAAGAGGAGGTGAAGCTTTGTAAAAAAAAAAAAAAAAAAGGGAAAAATGTCATTGATATAATGGCCCTCACTTGAATCTTCTTCTTCTTGTCAGGTTGCTGACAGCTCTGAAGAGGGGCAGGTAAGATAAAAGGCTTGGCAGAAAATTCCCATAAAAGGGCATCTCTGCATTCAGCCTTTCTTCTCTTGTCTTAGAAGCTGTTGCCAGACCCGATTCTCAGGCTCAGGAGGATAATCGGTTTTGGAGGAGCCACCACCAAATGTGTAGGCTTATTACGATTTTTACAAATGTATACATTTTCTACCGATATTAACTAGGGCTGTCAGGCGATTAAAATTTGTAATCGCAATTAATCGCATGACTTCAATAGTTAACTCATGATTAATCACAACTTTGATATCTGTTCTAAATGTATAATAACATTTAAAAAAAAAAATCTTAAGTTTTGATACTCTTGTTAACATAAAAGTGGGGGAAAATGTTAAACTCTAATAGAAATATGGCATCTTTTAGTCATTGATATAGTAATTTCATAAAATTTAGGTAAAAATAAAAAGGTGTACTGTAAAAAATGAGTGTGATATTGATTTGTTGACGTCATTTTTCTGCCACTAGATGTCATAATTTTAAGACGGTGGCGATGTTTATTTTCGTATTAAGAACTATCTTAATCTTTAACTCTTTGACTGCCAAAAACGTTAAATAACGTTTAGTAAAATCCTATGGAGGAGTGCCAAAGACGTTAAAATACGTTTTTTTTTTTTTTTAAAACAGAGGTGAAACTAACCATTTTCTATTGTTGATTACTGAAAAACGGAATAAGGTAGAAACAAACTTTTTTTTTCTGATGAAAGATGAGAGTCCAATCTTTCATTTGGTAGCATGTGTGTTTCCATAGTCCAAACACATAATTTTCTGTGGACCTTGAAAGATCAGTCAAAATGCTTAAATCGGCTGGCACTGGCGTTTCTGAAAACGTCTGGCAGTCAAAGAGTTAACATGAAGTAACTTGTAACTCATCAAATACCATAACAAAAGTGTCAAGACGGTTCACATTTGACCTTTATTAACAAGTAGGGGTGTCAGGCGATTAACATTTTTAATAGTGATTAATTGGATAACTTCAATAGTTAACCCACGATTAATCGGAAATTTTACATCATCTAAGGGGTACAATAAAATACGTTTTTAACACTGATAACATAAAAGTCGAAAAAAAATTAATAAAACTAATATGGCTACATCTTTTAGTCAGTAATTTCATAATAATTCATAAAATTTAGTTACACTTAAAAAGATGTACTGTATTGTAAAAAAACATGTGTGAAATTGATGTGTTGAGGTCATTTTTCTGCCACTAGATGGCACAATTGCATTTGTAAGACATTGGTGACAGCTTCTTTCCATATTAAGAACTGTCTAAATCTTTAACATGAAGTAACTTCTGCACATTTTTAAAATTGTAAAAAATTTCCAGTCTCCACAAATATATGCATTATTATTACATTCATTACTGTTTAATTTTGACGTGGACCTGTCTGTTACGTTGCAGGAAAAAAATTGTGGCGTTAAAGGAACTTCAAATGAACTCAAATTTTGACACCCCTAATATAAACTGGATTTTTTCCCCCCCTCTTGTTGTTGCCAAGAGCCTTATACGTGTGTAGTTTTATTTTAATTTTTTTTTTTAAATTTTTTAAATGTCATTGGTGTGACAGAATGTGTACACTGCTTTTTTATTTTAGGCCTTATGGACCATCTCAGGCGATTCCGTGGTTTATCCATGTCACGCCATTGTTGTCTCTATGAAAATAGACTCTGACGAGCAGAGGTTCTTCATTGGCCACACGGACAAGGTAAAATGGCCTCCTTATATGGGGGTCCAACTCAGCCGCGACTCGCGAGGAAACGGAAATGAAAATGGAAACGTATTACTGCATTACATGGCGGGATCATTTCAGTGTCCAAAACGTGCTTTAATCCCCAGCTCCCTTTTGATTCACATGATATCTTTGTGTTTGTATGTCAGGTGTCTGCGCTGGCTTTTAACGGCAACAGCACATTGCTGGCCTCTGCGCAAAGTGGCAATTACTGCGTGGTTCGAATATGGAACTACCTGAAAGGAAATTGCATGGCCATGTTCAGGATGCACGCTCATTCAGTAACCTCGCTGAGGTAATCAGAGGATAACGAGAGTTCTCTTATGCGCGCGGTAGAGGCTCGCACTTTTTACACAATAATTATGTACTTTTCTTTTCAAAGCTTCTCGTACAGTGGCAGCATCCTGTGTGGCGTGGGAAAAGACAGCCACGGCAAGACGGCAAGTGCCTCCGATGCGTGATCATAATAACCCGCTATGTACTGTTTTAAAAGTGTGCAAGTTATAATTTCAAACCAAATGCCGTGATTGCTTCCCTTTTTTTCGCTCGGTGCAGTTGACTGATCTATGTTATTATGTGTAATAGTTGGTGGTTGTCTGGAACACGGCCAATGTCGGCAACGGTGGAGAAGTGAGCATGTTTGCCAAGACAAAACTGGACGTGGACATTAAAAGCATGAAATGTGCCAGCTTTGATGAGACAAGGTGCACTCCCGTCTTCTTTGAACGTTAGCTTCGTTAACTCATTTGCTTCCATTTAAAAAAATAAAAATAATAATAATTTGCTTCCAAAAACGTATAAATGCGTTCTATTTGAAATGTTTTAAGTGTCCCAAAGACGTGTTTATACGTTTTTTATGGAGTTTTTTTTTTTTAATGCGAGAAGGCTTTGACGCAGCCTCTGAACTGCAGAGAACGGGTGAAGCAATGGTAGTACTTACAAAAATGGCCAGCAGGTGGCAGCAGAGTATAAGAGATCAACCTGGGCCATGTTGCAAAGAAGATAATTTCCCCACAGTTCTAAACAGATTTGTGAATAATGATGAAACTATACTAGCTATATTCTAATGATAATTGCTGCAAAACAGAGAGAAATATACTTTTTTTTTTCCTGATGGAAAGAGGAAACTCTTCTTTCTTTTTTTTTGGTAAGTTCCATGTTTTTATAGCAGTAGAACACAATATTCTGTGGGCCTTGCAAAATCTATCAAAATCCAGTAAAACAGCCGGGAGCGAAGGGGATTGCTTCAGTGAAAATGGCTGGGAGTGAACCAAGTCAAACTTTTTTTTTGGGGGGGGGGGGGGTCAATTACATGTTCTATGCAGCACCCTGGTCTAAATATGCTATACTGTTTAATAACTTATTAATATGAGTTAAGCAGCAAAATCCATCTGTTTTTATCCATCTCAGTGGGCGGCCATTTTGCCAGTTGCTGTCGACTGACGATGACATCATCAATGTTGCTCAGGTCTCATGTAACAACCAATCACAGCTCAGCTTCAGAAAACAGGTGAGCTGTGATTGCTCGTTGCCTGAGCCCTGAGCAACTGTGATGTCATCTTCGGTCGACAGCAAGTGGCAAAATGGCCGCCCCCTGAGATGGATAAAAGCCGCTGGATTTTGCGTCATAAGCCCTTTTAAAAACAAACAAACAGACAAATGTAATATTAATCAAAATGTCACGTTTAGAACTAGTCTAAAAATCACAAAATGTTTACGGTTGACTTTCACTTTAAAATGTGTGTAAGTGTTTTTGCTGTTCCCTTACACTTAACGAAGAATGTGGTTTTTTTTTTATTATTATTATTTTTCTAACCACTCTCGGCCCGCTCAGGCTGGTGTCGTGCGGTCATGACAGCATTCGTCTGTGGCGGGTTCGCCAAGGCACACTGCGCTCGTGCCCAATCAACCTCGGCGAATATCGCCCATTGGACTTCACCGACGTGGCCTTTGAGGAGGGGGACTCGCCCCAACAGCATATTGATGATAGGCTGCTGTGAGTGACCAATCTTTCAAAGTGTGTGAATTTAGCGAGGGATCTGGCTTCAAAGTTCACGATGGCTTTCCCCCCCCCCCCCCCCTGCAGGTTTGCAAGCTGCAGGAGCGGCCACATCTTTGAGATTGACTACACCAGGGTAGTCGTTCGAAATGTCCGATGGTTGTTTCCAGTGCGGCAGGAGCAGCAGGAGAAGTGGACTCTCAACAAAGGTGGGTTTGCCCTTCCTGAGGTTGCGCTGCTTGCACTAACAACAAGGCTGAGAAGAAAATGGGGGTAGTTATTGACAAAAGCGCAGTCAGAGGATCCAGAGTAGCAACAAAAAAAAACGTTTAGCAAGTTCAGTTCCCGCTAAGATACAAACAAGAGCAAAATCATGATTACATTTTTCTCTGTGTGACAAAAAAAACCAGTCCAGTGGAGTCAATGAGGGGTATTGATCCATAAAACCATTAATCAATTATTTTGTTTATCTCTTTTTCCGTTAAATAGAAAATAGAATTTGAAAGGGAAATTGGCTGTTCACATGTAAGAAAATACTTTTAAATTCATTCATCAAAGAACTCACTTATTGCACTTTAAGACACTTCAGAATCTTTTTAATTGATATTTACAATTATTGAATTAGATTATGAAAATATTTTTTATCCTTGCTTGTGTAACACTTAAGTGATTATAACACGTGTTACTTTCATTAATAAGCTAAATCATTTGACTAGTTACTGCCTCTGCAAAATTTACTTTGGAATTTAATATTTGTGGTGTTTTTTTTTTATTTTTTTATCACGCCTTAGACATTTAACTCTTTGACTGCCAAAAACGTTAAATAACGTTTAGTAAAATCCTAGGGAGGAGTGCCAAAGACGTTAAAAGACGTTTGTTTCAAAACAGAGGTGAAACTAACCATTTTCTATTGTTGATTACTGAAAAACGGAATAAGGTAGAAACAAACTTTTTTTTCTGATGAAAGATGAGAGTCCAATCTTTCATTTGGTAGTATGTGTGCTTCCATAGTCCAAACACAACATTTTCTGTGGACCTTGAAAGGCCAGTCAAAAATGCTTAAATCGGCTGGCACCCACGGCATCCCTTTTCTGAAAACGTCTGGCAGTCAAAGAGTTAAGAAGAATCGATGTGCTGTAATTAATTCATATCGGATTGAACTGAAGTGAATCAAATTGGATTGGGAAAAATCGAATTGGACTGAACTCTTGTTCGATTCGATTGAGGAAATTAGAATCGATACCCAGCCCTCATTTCAAACATTAGTTGTCTATGTTTCCTCTTTGCATATGTGCGTTGACAAAAAAATAAAAAAATTTCCAAAGACGAACCTCATTTTTCACATCTGTAAAGAAAAACATGCATATCTATTATTTCTTTGGTAGTTAATGCTAGGTAAAAAAAAAAAAAAAGTACTTGCTGGGGTAAAATGTTTTCAAATGTTGTTTGGTATCAGGATGAATAAAGAAAATCACAACGGGGGGGGAGAAAGCAAAACTTGTTTTGAATAATGTCATTGCTTTTTCTGCCTGCCAAGAGGAAAAATCGTTTAACCCAGGAAATTGGATTTTTGTGCGAAAAAATACAAAATTGTGTTGTAAGAGCACATCGCCCAGCCTCAGTTGGAAGGAAGGTGTTTTCTTTTCTAATTGCTGAAATTGTGTGCTTTTCCCAGATCCCGGTATCGCCATCAACAGCCTCAGCGTGCGCTCGTCTTTCTGCGCCACGGGTTCCGAAGATGGCTTCCTGCGGCTGTGGCCTCTGGATTTTTCTGCCGTCTTGCTCGAAGCTGGTAGGCACGAGCGCCGTGCGCCATAACCTCTACTTGAAGCAATCGGGTCATGCCTATTCTCCATGCCATAATGTTATCTTTAAAGCTTGAATGCACAACCAATGAGCTGGAAGTAAAGACATTTTTATCACATGAACGAATTTGGACATTTCTGCCTCGCCAGTTCTGCTTTCTCACCTCATTTTCAAGCGAGAAAGTCGACCAGAGTTGAAATGTTTCAACCCAATTGATTTTTGTTTTTTTTAGAACACGAGGGTCCCGTGAGCCTGGTATCCGTGTCATCAGACAGAAGGCGGGTCCTGACTGCCACCGTAACTGGCAACCTGGGTTTCCTGGATGTGAGCAGTCGGGGTTACAGCACGCTGATGAGGTCGCACACGGGCGCCGTGCTGGGCTTCAGCGTGGACGGGATCCGGCGGCATCTCACGACAGCCTCTTCCGACGGCTCCGTGCGCATTTGGTCCATGGACTCCTTGCAACAGGTCAATATTTGGCACTTGAATGAAATCAAAATATTTATTTTTCGAAAAAGTGATCAGCATTTGACTTTGATTTGAGAGCTGAGGTATTTCCTTGTTGATCACAGCTGTACGACTTTGTGTCGGAGGATAAGCCGTGTTCGGTCGCCTTTCATCCCAGCGAGCAGATCTTCTCTTGTGGCTTCAGCTCGGGCATCGTCAGAGTCTTCGATATCTCCTGTGGCAAGCTCTTGGCTGAGCACAAGTGCGTGTGAAAATGTGCCAATGCGCCAATTCAACTACAGTTCCTTGAATAGATCGTTAGAGCTGTCAAAATTAATCGATTAATCGACAGTCAATTATCAAATTCATCGATAACTATTTTAACGCATTCAAACCCAAAAATGTCTAAATAAGTTTTTAATACATTGTCGTTCACTCCCAAAAACGTATTTATACGTTTTTAATGGTTTTTTTTTTTGGTTTTTTTTTTTAATGCTCTAGCATACAGAAGGTTTTGATGCAGCTTCTGACCTGAAGAGGTCGCTTAAAGCAATGGCAGTTATTACCAAAAAAAATGGCCAACAGGTGGCAGCAAAGTATAAGAGATCAGCCAGGGCCATGTTGCAACAAGCTCTTTTCCCCAGTGTTTTCAACAGGTTCATGAATAATGATGAAACTTAGCTATATTCTATTGCTAATTGCTGCAGAACGGAAACAGATGAAAGAAGATACTCTAATCTTTCTTTTGGCAGGTTCCGTGTTTTTATAGTTATAGAACACAATATTCTGTGGGTCTTGCAAAATCTGTCAAAATCTAGTAAAACAGCTGGGAGCAAAGGAGATTGCTTCAGTGAAAATGGCTGGGAGTGAATGAGTTAATAATCAAGTAATTGTTTGGATTCATTTTTTTTGAATTTTAAATTGTCCAAATAATAAAATAAAAAACAGTAATTGTTCACATATTTCTGTAGTCCTTCATGAAAGAAGACTGATTATATTCTGTGTTTAATCCAAATAAGACAATTATAAACATCTGTTTTTCTTTTGGAAGCAATGACTTGAACCGGTAACATACTTTTTTGATCACTATACGAATACGAAGTACGAAATAAAAAAATGCTTTTGTAACTGATTTGAATGCAAAATTAAAATTCATCCGATTAGTCGATTAATTGATTCTATAAAAATATTCTAGAATAGAATATGAGAGACTATAACTTTATTTGTCCAGCCCCCGCTTCAGTTTGGCGATCGTAATTGACCTTGATCTTAAATAGGGAACATGAGTTTTGCTGTTCGATTTCATTTCATAGCATTTCAACACAAATATCACATATCGCAATAATGAGCGTGATTGTGTTTCGACTGCACATTTGTCTTCATCCCAATGTGCTAGTCATCACCGAGGCGAAGTGGTGGGCCTTGCCTTCTCTCCCGACGGCGACTGCATGTACAGCGCCGCCTCCGAGGGCTCTCTGGCGCTCTACAACTCCTGCGACAATGACAGCCACGTCATCCGAGTTGTCTGTGCGTACGCGCGCTCACCATACGGTCATACGCTCACTGTCAACTCGACAGCTAATTGAAATGTGAAATCCCTGGTACAACAGATTCATTTCTTGACTGCCTGATGGTCTAGGTGGTGTGGTCGCCCGAGGCACTGGCCGTGCTCCTGATGCTCTTGCAGTGAGCAGTGACAGCCGCTGTCTGGCTTTCGTTGGGCCCTCTGAGTACACCATTACTATTGCTGATGCGTTGTCTCTCGAAGAGGTACCTTACTGATGTATCTATAAGGGGAAGTCACCCCATTTTTTTTTTACATCAACTCATTCACTGCCATTGACGACTATAGACGTCAAGCATTCATTTCAACTATTTTTATTAGTTTCACATTTTTTTGAGTGTGACGATCGAGAATTTTTTATTGTACATTTAGAGCAGATATCAAATTTGTGATTAATCGTGAGTTAACTATTGAAGTCATGCGATTAATTACAATCAAAAATAATTATCGTCTGACGCCCCTAATTTTTAATAATCTTTTTTTCTTTTATCTTTAAAAAAAAAGAAAAAAGATTAACTCTTTGACTGCCAAAAACGTTAAATAACGTTTAGTAAAATCCTATGGAGGAGTGCCAAAGACGTTTAAATACGTTTTTTTTTTTTTTTTTCAAAACAGAGGTGAAACTAACCATTTTCTATTGTTGATTACTGAAAAAACGGAATAAGGTAGGAACAAACTTTTTTTCTGATGAAAGATGAGAGTCCAATCTTTCATTTGGTAGTATGTGTGTTTCCATAGTCCAAACACATAATTTTCTGTGGACCTTGAAAGATCAGTCAAAAATGCTTAAATCGGCTGGCACCCACGGCATCCCTTTTCTGAAAACGTCTGGCAGTCAAAGAGTTAAAAATTAGGTGCATCAGGCGATTAATTTTTTAAATTAATTTTTATCTTTAAAAAAAAGAAAAGATTATTAAAAATTAGGTGCATCAGGCGATTATTTTTTTAAAATTGTAATTAATCACATGACTTCACTAGTTAACTCAAGATTAATCACACATTTTACATCTGTTCTAAATGTACAATACATTTTTTTTCCCTAGGTTTTCATACTCTAGTTAACAAAAGTGGAAAAAAAATGTGAAACTAATAGAAATAATTCAAAAAAATTTTTGACGTCTATAGCCGTCAATGGCAGTGAATGAGTTCATATGTCCTATGCAGCCACACTAGTCTAAATATGGTATTGTGGTTAGTATTGCGTTATGCAGCAAAATCCAGCCGTTTTTATCAAAATGGCCGCCCCCTGAGATGGATAAAAACGGCTGGATTTTGCTTCTTAACTCATATTCCCCAAAAATGTATATACGTTGAATGTATGTTTTTCAGAGTACAATATTAAGCCAATTATTTTCATCTCAAGGCACCACTGTATCCTTATGTTCCCTCCTTCAGTCACTCCGCCTCGACGTGAGTATTTTGGATTCGGAGAGCAACTTTCTGGATTCTGCGCTGAAGGTCTGCTTCTCCTCCGCCTCCCCTGAGCATTTGCTGGTAGCGACATCCGCTAACAAAATCCTCTGGGTCAACACCCAGACGGGTGGTCTGATCCGGCAGGTAGAGTATCGTAGCGTTTGTTGTTTTGTCCCCCCCCCCAAGACTAAGCATTGATTTACTTCAGACTGCTTTCTTTTGTGCAACAGGTGTCCAAGGTGCACAAGCACTGGTGTTCCTCTCTGGCTGTGAGCGAAGACCGACGTTTTTTGGTCACGGCGGGACATCATGCAGTCAAAGTGTGGGATTATAACATGCAGCTGACTACGAACTCGCAGGTACACGGAAAGAAAGCCGTTTGTAAATACATGACATGTTGCACTGATAACTTATAATAATTCACAAATCAGTTTAAAACAGTGGAGAAAAGAGCTAGTTGCAACATGGCCCTGGTTGATCTCTTGTACTCTGCTGCCACCTGCTGGCCGCTTTTGTAATAACTACCGTTGCGTCAAGTGTTCTCTTCAGTTCAGAGGCTGCATCAAAGCCTTCTGAATGCTCTTGCATAAAAAAAAAAAAAAACATTAAAAACAAAACGTATAAATATGTTTTTGGGACCATGGTAATATTTAAATGATTACGTATTTTTACGTTTTTGGGCGCAACTGAGTTCAATTGAAAAGGTACTCTGATATTTCATGTTAATAGTAGCAGAGTCTTTGCCAGACATTATTTTACATTAGAAAAATCTCACAGCACAATAAATACCAAATTATTATATATTTTTTAAGTGCATACAGAAACTGATGATCTCATCTCAATTTCCTCACTTGCTCAGTGGTAAATCTGGGCATGCCATTTTCATCACTTTAAATTGGTCAATAATTTCTAAAAAAACAGAAAACTAAAACAAAATTCACGCATGGACTAATATTATAGATTTGTGCAAAAATATGAAATTTACCGAATTGTAACATTAGCTTTTGGCCGACACTAGTAAATAATAAAATCATAATTTTTGGAATTTAAGTAAGATAATTTCTCACATCACTCTAGTTTGGCAATCCCTGGTCTAAAGTACTCAACTGTATATAGTGTAGTAACTTAAAGCATGCATCTTGTGTCCCAGATGTTTATAGGTCATAGTCAGCCCATCAACCAGGTGAGCTTCACCCCTGGACAGCAAGGTGTGGTCTCAGTGGGGGACGCCATTTTCCTTTGGGACTTCCTGGCACCCCCAGTCGACTTGCTACGTACCGTCCGGATGTTAGCTGTGGATGAGATGCCTCGTGAAAAGGCACCCCGACCCTTGTCTCCCCCACCGCCACTGGATGTGAGCGCCACCGAAGTCGAGCTGGACGGTAATAATAAAAAAGTAAAAAAAAAAAAAAAAAAGATTAGAAACATGTCTGAGTCTGACCATTAGAATGATTTTTGATTTTTGCTTCAGTTTATAGATGTTCAAGGAATCGTAATGATCGACTCCAGTCTGACTCGCTAATGCTAATTAGTGCTCTACTCGCGGCACTTTTATCACTCAAAAAAAAACGGCTCCACGCTGAAAACCCCCCCCAACTTTTATTGGAATAACTTTTTCCTTCTACTCTCTAATTTGGCTACGACTTAACAGTGTATCAGAACGCGTGGAACCACACTGCCCCTAAGTGGCCAAATCGGGTACAACATGAACAGCGCTCCCAATAAAGGCACACACAAACAAAGGGAAGACAGTATAAAATTTAAATAAAATTTAATTTGGGGCATTTAAAATCTATTCTGAATCGTACTAATTGAGAATTGTGATTTTTTTGGGGCACACCCCTAGAAAATATATATATTTTCAACTATTATTGACCTGCATTATCATTGAACTATTGTTACTATTGGTAACTATTAACCGTGTTATCATTTCTCGATTTGGGCACTGATTAATGTGAAGGATTATTACCATAATAAAGTTGTTGATTTTTCACTAACAACTTTTCTGCTTAGGAATATTGACTTTCATTTTCAATGATATCAATCCAATTTGGAGCAATCTGTAAATAATTGCCAATATGGATTTCTGTCTCCAGTGCTTCATTTCTAAATCCAGAACTACAAAATCAAAGCTAATTTTGGGACCATAAGAAATTAATGATGATTCAGGGGTGCCTTGAAAGCAGTGGCGAGCTTCAAGCAGCTTGTTGCCTAGCAACAGATTTATAGGCACTGCCTGCATTTCAACTATATTTGGCTTTTCTGTCGAGAACTGTGACAGGGTTGAATTTTGTAGCTTCATTCCGTGTCTTTGAGACTTTAGCGATGCCGTCTCAACTCCCATTTGTTGCAGTCACTGGTTCAGAGCCCGGTTTTCACCCCAAGCCTGGCACATGCTACTTGAAAATCACAGAAGTAGGCGATGCCATCAGAATGAGTCAATCAATCAATCTTCAAAACAATGGTAAGTCCCCAACTTCACTGGTGCATTAGTAATAAAACATGCACATATTTATTGCGTCATCTTTGCCATTTTTGTAGGTTTTAATGAGAAGCGCGTGCGTCCAGATTGTTATCGACACTTCATACCACGATTTAAGAATTCCACACTTGATGAGGTAAAGATGTCATTCCGACATACAAAAACATGTCATATGTTATTTTTTTTTGGACCAGTCAAAATATTTTCTTTTATCCAGACTGCTGTGATTGCTCAGCCGGGTGAAGCAGGCATGACACTGAAGGCAGTAATTGGTTACAATGGCAACGGTCGTGGCAACTTGGTTTGGAGCCCTGACCAAGGTTATTCTCATATTCTGCATAATAAGAGCATTACTGTAATTTCAGTACAGATGAGAAGAAAAGTGGAGACATTTGGTCAATTTTTTTGTGTGTGCTTTCCCTGCAACAATTTTTTATTTTTTTTTTTACATTTTTTGTCATCACAGGTTTATTTGCATACTCCTGCGGTGGCGTGGTGGTGGTGGAGAATGTCAACTCAGGGCGTCAGAGACATTTGCAGGGCCACAGGGAAGAGATCTCTTGTCTTGCTATCTCAAATGACGCTCAGGTATGAGTTTGGATATTACTGAAAAATCGAATTGGACAATGTTAGCTGCACCACAGATTATTGGGCAAAAAAAAAAAGTCCCCACAGAAAAAAAAAAAGACGATTTTTCCACTTTCGGGCTTCTATTCAAACTGAGGTCCATGTGACGCGAGATATGCAATATATTGATTTGTCCCATATCAAAGTATCACCACAGAAGAGAAAGTGAACCAAAGGGCCACCTAATGATTTTCTCAGCAGGCGTGTAACAGGCGGCGCATTTTGGAGCTGTTTTCTATTTTTAAGCCTAATCACGGAGTGGAGCAGCAGGTGCCTCCCAGAACGCACTCTGTCTCCAATTATCTGGACAAGAAAAGCCCTATTAGGGCAAGAAGGCTTACTATATTTACCTCAATTTCACCAGGAGAAAGAGACTTTCTTTTTGCTATGAAACCAATTTTTGTCACTGGCCACGTTTTAGAGTGCTGTTAATAACTTGAAAGCACGTAAGTGTACTGTACAATTGCCTCACCACATTATTACATAGAAACTACAAATTGATGAGAACATATTAGGGGCGGGAATCTTTGAATGTCTCACGATTCGATTCCGTTTGTGGGTGTGCGATTCGATTCAGAATCGATTTTCCATTAGGAATGATTTTTTTTATTCAAATTGATTTGATTGACAATGATTTTTGCTTCAATTTATAGATGTTCAAGGAATCGTAATGATCGACTCCAGTCTGACTCGCTAATGCTAATTAGTGCTCTACTCGCGGCACTTTTATCACTCAAAAAAAAAAAACGTTTCCACGCTGAAAACCCCCCCAACTTTTATTGGAATAACTTTTTCCTTCTACTCTCTAATTTGGCTACGACTTAACAGTGTATCAGACCGCGTGGAACCACACTGCCCCTAAGTGGCCAAATCGGGTACAACATGAACAGCGCTCCCAATAAAGGCACACACAAACAAAGGGAAGACAGTATAAAATTTAAATAAAATTTAATTTGGGGCATTTAAAATCTATTCTGAATCGTACTAAATGAGAATTGTGATTTTTTTTGGGGGGCACACCCCTAGAAAATATATATATTTTCAACTATTATTGACCTGCGTTATCATTGAACTTTTGTTACTATTGGTAACTATTACCCGTGTTATCATTTCTCCAGATAATGGCCTCTGCTGCGGGCAAAAGTGCCAACAAGAGCCTCATTTGCATTTGGGCCGTCCAGAGTGGCGCTTGTCTGAATACCATTTCCTACCACAGAGGGGCAGTGCAGAGTCTCTCTTTCTCCAAAAATGATCGATTCTTGCTCTCCATAGGTTAGTGGGGTAAAGAGGACCAAAAAAAAAAACCCATGTAACTCCAATTGATGATTTCTTATGACTCAAGCCCAATTGGCTTCTATTCCCCCACAATTATTAGGAGACTTCTCAGACCCGGCAGTGGCTGTGTGGAGCAGCTCGACCTTCCAGATGCTCTCCAGTGAGAGTGGTTTGGGAGCGGTCCACCACGCAGCCTTCAGCCCCTTTGTGGACGCCCAGCTGGCCTGTGTAGGCAGCCAAGGTGTTTACTTCGGCCTCTTCAACAGTCATGGGCAGGATGGTGACCTCAAAGTAAGCACCTGCAAGGATCCTTGCTTTGAATCCATTACAGTTGATGTTCTTTGTTAAAAAAGAAAATCAAACAAAAAGCCCGACTTACGTTCTTTATCTGTGGCCGTGCTTTTAGCTCCAGAGAGCGAGGGCACCGGTCGAGGTGGGTGATGTGGAGCTGACGGCTCTGTGCTACCATTCGGAGTCGTTGCTATTCACCGCCACCAACAGAGGACACCTTTGCGTTTGGGACATCGAGACACAGAGCTGCTTCATGACGTGGGAGGCTGATGAGGGCGAGATTGGTAAATATTTGCTGTTTGTTTGTTGAAGAAAAGTGCACTAAGCTATCACTGTCTTACAAATGCAATTATGCCATCTAGTGGCAGAAAAATTACGACACAAATCAATATTGCATTCATTTTTTTTACAATACAGTGCTACATATTTTTAACTCATTCGCTGCCATCGACAGCTATAGACATCAAAAAATCATTTGAACTATTTCTATAAGTTTAACATTTTTTTCCCACTTTGTTAACAAGAGTATGAAAACCTAGATTTTTTTTAATTGTATATTTAGAACAGATATAAAATCTTGAGTTAACTAGTAAAGTCATGTGACAATTTTTAATCGCCTGACACCCCTCATTTTTAATAATCTTTTCTTTTTTAAATCTTAAAAAAAAAAATGAAGAAGAGATTATTAAAAATTAGGGGCCTCAGGTGATTACATTTTTTAATTGTAATTAATCCCACAACTTTAACAGTTAACTCATGGTTTAAAAAAAAGATTATTAAAAATTAGGGGCCTCAGGTGATTACATTTTTTAATTGTAATTAATCCCACAACTTTAACAGTGAACTCACGGTTTAAAAAAAAGATTATTAAAAATTAGGGGCGTCTGGTGATTACGTTTTTTTAAAGTGGATTTTTTTTTTTAATTAATAGAAATAGTTAAAATAAATGTTTGACGTCTATAGGCGTCCATGGCAGTGAATGAGTTAATTTTAACTCAATTTTATGAATTATTATGAAATTACTGTATCAATGCCTAAAAGATGCAACCAAATTTCTATGAGTCTAACGTTTTTGTCCACTTTTATGTTATGAGTATGAAAAGGTACATCTTTATTGTACACTTAGAACAGATGTAAAATTTGTGATTAATTGTGAGTTAACTCTTTGACTGCCAAAAACGTTAAATAACGTTTAGTAAAATCCTATGGAGGAGTGCCAAAGACGTTAAAAGACGTTTGTTTCAAAACACAGGTGAAACTAACCATTTTCTATTGTTGATTACTGAAAAACGGAATAAGGTAGGAACAAACTTTTTTTTCTGATGAAAGATGAGAGTCCAATCTTTCATTTGGTAGTATGTGCGTTTCCATAGTTCAAACACATAATTTTCTGTGGACCTTGAAAGATCAGTCAAAATGCTTAAATCGGCTGGCACCCACGGCATCCCTTTTCTGAAAACGTCTGGCAGTCAAAGAGTTAGTTATGTCATGCGATTAATTACGATTAATTGACAATGATTTTTGCTTGTTAATAAAGGCGATTCATTTGTGAAGCTTTGCTGCAACCGACAGAGCCACCCGACGACACGTCTGTTATGGTATTTGATGAGTTTTTTGTTTTTTTTTGCTGAAGGTGTGTTGCTGTGTCGAGGGAACACGCTGTTGACAGGCAGCAACACCCACTGGCTGCGACTGTGGGAGGTAGAAGCTGTGCGGCGTGTGAAGCCTCAGGGCAAGGCGTCCAGAAAAGATGGGTTTGTTGACGCTAAGCTTTCCTCGTTATTCAGATCCTATGATTTTGCTGGCTCACCTCGCTAGCCAGTCGCAAGGCTCATAGAGACAAACAAAAATAAGTGTGAGAAAAGTGAGAGCGGATATAATTATTATTTCATGAGTTTAGAAACATAATGGGTAGAAAGCCTACCCATCCACAATATAATGGTTGCCATGGTGTGCTGTAACCAAGTGCACATTAATAGGATGAGTTGAATTCATTTCAAAAAGGTTTCTATGCACCTTTTGTCTAAGTCCATGTTATACTTGTAAAAGAGACATTATGATCCAGACGGAAGTGTCGCGTGGGAAATACTGCTGATTAGTATACGGAAGATGAACTCAATGGCATTGTATTGAAGGGGGATCATTAATTTAGACATTTTACAATCATAAAGGATCTGAATGTTAATGATAATCATATGTTGCCCTGCGATTTGACAAAAGGCTATGACGTTTAAATAAAAACATTGTCGTAATAATTTTCCGAGCAGTTGTCTGTTCAATCCAAATAACCGTGTAATAGTTTTACCCTGTTAACGCTCATTGATTTCACAAAGGAGCCATCAAAAGGTAAAACATTCTGTTCCGCCATATTGATGTCATTGTCTTTGGTCATCCCGCAGCGGGGCGTCGGCGGTGTTGAGGCAGGAGATCATGCTGGATGGCGCCACAGTCAGCGCTGCCTTTGACAACACAATGGACATGGGCATCGTGGGCACCACCACGGGAACCTTGTGGTACGTCGACTGGTTGGACAGCAGCAGCATCCGGCTGGTCAGCGGCCACAACAATAAGGTAACAAGGTTAGATGTGGCAAATCACAAAAGCGGCGTCGTCCAAAAGGGCCCGACCCATAATGGAGCTTTTTTTAGGCTGATTACGATTGTTTGTAATACATTATATACTAATATATATGTTTTTTTGTTTTGTTTTTACAACAGAGAGAAAAATCTGCAGTTTTTTGCTTTATTTTTATTTATTTATTTTTTTGATTGTCGTTATCTTTGTCTCGTGTTAACTCATTCACTTCCATTGACGGCTATAGACGTCCCAAAAATTATTTTATACTATTTCTATTAGTTTAACATTTTTTCCCACTTCTGTTAACAAGAGTATTTATATAGATTTTTTAAAATTGTACTAGAACAGATATAAAATCCGTGATTAATCGTGAGTTAACTAGCAAAGTCATGCGATTAATTACGATTAAAAATTGCAATCGACCGACGCCCCTAATTTTTATTAATCTTTTCCTTACATAAAAAAAAAAGTTTATTAACTCTTTGACTGCCAGACGTTTTCAGAAAAGGGATGCCGTGGGTGCCAGTCGATTTAAGCATTTTGACTGATCCACAGAAAATTATGTGTTTGGACTATGGGAACCCACATACTACCAAATGAAAGATTGGACTCTCATCTTTCATCAGAAAAAAAAAGTTTGTTCCTACCTTATTCCGTTTTTCAGTAATCAACAATAGAAAATGGTTAGTTCCACCTCTGTTTTGAAACAAACGTCTTTTAACGTCTTTGGCACTCCTCCATAGGATTTTACTAAACGTTATTTAACGTTTTTGGCAGTCAAAGAGTTAAAAATTAAAAAATATATATATGTATTTAAAAAAAGAAGAAAAGATTATTAAAAATTAGGGGCATCAGGCAATTAAAATTTGTAATCGTACTTAATCGCATGACTTCAGGAGTTAACTCG
This sequence comes from Vanacampus margaritifer, assembly GCF_051991255.1. Classification (NCBI taxonomy): domain Eukaryota; kingdom Metazoa; phylum Chordata; class Actinopteri; order Syngnathiformes; family Syngnathidae; genus Vanacampus; species Vanacampus margaritifer. The sequence continues at coordinate 2,979,447 of NC_135449.1, forward strand.
CGATTAATCACAAAGTTGATATCTGTGCTAAATGTACCCAAAAAATCTAGGTTTTCATACTCTTGTTAACAAAAATGGAAAAATATGTTAAACTAATAAGAAATAGTTTAATAGGTACATTTGTAAATTCTGAGCCAGGATTATGCACGGGATTACTGTACTGGTTTTCCCCTTTGTTCGTTTTTAATTTTTTTATAAATGGATGTTGAAATGGAATAATAATACTGTACTCCTGTGAGTGCCTGAAGACCCGCCTACATTACATCTCCTCACCCTGTCTTACTGCAGTGTTAAATTAGTAGAAGCGGGCCAATCACACCTTCACATGGCAGCTCTTGGTGTTTTTGGGGTCCTTGAAGCGAAAAATTTAAAGCGGAGCAGCAGGGAAGGCTGTCATGAATTTGACTCTATAATTAACGCCTGATTTTATTGAGTACTATACTTACAACACTTGATATCAAATAAACTTGGCAGAATTGTGATTGACTGACAGAGCGTAAAAGGAATCAGCTCGTGATTATGATTATAATATTAATAAACAAAATCAAAACATTTTAACCCTTTGACTGCCAGACGTTTTCAGAAAAGGGATGCCGTGGGTGCCAGCCGATTTAAGCATTTTGACTGATCTTTCAAGGTCCATAGAAAATTATGTGTTTGGACTATGGAAACACACATACTACCAAATGAAAGATTGGACTCTCACCTTTCATGAGAAAAAAAAGTTTGTTTCTACCTTATTCCGTTTTTCAGTAATCAACAATAGAAAATGGTTAGTTTCACCTCAGTTTTGAAACAAACGTCTTTTAACGTCTTTGGCACTCCTCCCTAGGATTTTACTAAACGTTATTTAACGTTTTTGGCAGTCAAAGAGTTAAAGAAGGACTAAATCAATCGTATTCGAGAAATATGAACGAGATTAAGTTTGAACATTACGCCATTGCCAATTTTGCTGTCACGAATGTCAGAAATGTCACAATTTCATTTTATTTATTTATTTAAAATGTTGCTGCTGTTAATGTTTATGTTGTTGTTTTAAATGACTTTAACTTGTCAATGAACTCTGGAGAAATGCGGCAGATACAATAAGACTTGTCTTCTTTCTGCTCCTTTTCATTCAACGATGAAGAATTTCGTTTTTGTTTTTTTGTTTTTTTCTTTTACAAATGAATGACATAAATGATTGAAATGGAAAAACAAAAGGTTGAATCGTAACCCGTTGTGTCGTCCAGGTGAACGGTTTGGCCTTTCAGACGGATGAAAGCCACTTTGCCACTTGCAGCGAAGACGGCAGTCTGAGGGTTTGGTCTATTCCTAGTAATGAACTGGTGGTGCAGTTCCAGGTACTCAATCAGGTGAGAACAATTTTGAAGAAAAAAAAGGTCCTCAATGTTGCAAGTGCGAGTTAATGTACAGTTGCTTTTCAAGGTCTTCCCATGTATTTTTTTTTTTTTTAAACAAACGCAAGCAATAAATTATTCTTTATTACAATTATAAATTATAAGATTTATTATACTTCATAGGTTAGGCTTAAAATAAAAAATAAAATAAAGCCAAATGAATAAAAAATTAAAGACAGTCAGCAAATCATAAACCAGATTACCTTTACCTTACAATATATCTGTGTTTTTGTCACTTCAATTTGCCGCGTGCTAAATTTAGCAGTACCTTTGCTCTTTTTTTGTTTATTAGCGTGAGAGGCAGCAGTAGACTTCACGGGCATACTGCGCGCATTGGTTGCCATGACGACTGCTTCTATTCTACTTTTCATTTGGTGGTTGGCAAAAATATTTAGTCAGGCAATTTTTTTTTTTAGCTCTGTCTAATAGAAAAGTGCTGCTTTACCACCATCTTGTGACATCTACAATCGTCACAGTGTTTGTATTCCATTATTTAAAAAATCACCTAACTATATAGAATCTTAACAGACCTGCTTAACTCATTCACTGCCATTGACGGCTATAGACGTCATAAATTCATTTGAACTATTTCTATTAGTTGAAATTTTTTTTCCACTTGTCAACAAGAGTATGAAAGCCTAGATTTTTTTTTGTACATTTAGAACAGACATAACATTTGTGATTAATCGTGCGTTAACTAGTGAAGTATTGCAATTAATTAAGATTAAAAAATTTTAATCACCTGACACCCCTAATTTTTATTTAATCTTTTCTTCAAAAATAAATAAATAAAATAATTGTGATTATTTTTTCCAATTTTTAAAAACATTTTTTTTAAAGGAAAGATTATTAAAAATTAGGGGCGTCAGGTGATTACCATTTTTAATCGTCAATTGCATGACTTCACTGGTTAACTCACAATTAATCACAAATTTTATATCTGTTCTAATGCGATAAAAAAAATTCTAGGTTTTCATACTCTTAACTCTTTGACTGCCAAAAACGTTATATAACGTTTAGTAAAATCCTATGGAGGAGTGCCAAAGACGTTTAAATACGTTTTTTTTTTTTTTTTTCAAAACAGAGGTGAAACTAACCATTTTCTATTGTTGATTACTGAAAAACGGAATAAGGTAGAAACAAACTTTTTTTTCTGATGAAAGACGAGAGTCCAATCTTTCATTTGGTAGTATGTGTGTTTCCATATTCCAAACACATAATTTTCTGTGGACCTTGAAAGATCAGTCAAAAATGCTTAAATCGGCTGGCACCCACGTCATCCCTTTTATGAAAACGTCTGGCAGTCAAAGAGTTAACAAAAGTGGGGAAAATGTTAAACTAATAGAAAATAGTTACACTGAATTTTTGACGTCTATAGCCGTCAATGGCAGTGAATGAGTTAATATAGTTTTTGTCGTTATATCAATTTCTGCGCGCTTTGCTCCGTTTCAGTCGTGCACCTGCGTGTGCTGGAGCCTTTCTCCGAGCCTGCATCACGTGCGCGTGGCGGCAGGATACAGCGACGGCACTTTGCGCGTCTTTCGACTCTCCACCTCCGAAATGGAGCGCAAGCTGCATCCCCATCACGTCGCCGTCACCGCCATCCAGTACTCGGCCAACGGTGAGAGGCGGGGCGCGCTTGTCAAAGATTTACTTATTTAATTATTGATTTATGTTTTAATCCAGCGCGCTGTAATTAACCAGGTGACGTTATCCTCTCTGGTGGGAAGAACGGCCTCATAGCTGTCAGTCACGCCCTGGACGGATCGACCCTCCGTGTTTTCAGGGACCACAAAGGAGCAGCCATCAGCACCATTCAGTGTGTTCGTGAACAGGTCCGTTTCTACACTGTAAAAAAAAAGAAGTAAAGTTTCTACACTGTAAAAAAAAAAGTAAAGTTTCTACACTGTAAAAAAAAAAAAAAAAGTTTCTACACTGTAAAAAAAAAAAGTAAAGTTTCTACACTGTAAAAAAAAAAAAAAGAAGTAAATTAAAAATGGACAAAAATACTGTGGAGAAAAAAAACGGAAAATTACTTATTTTCCCATAATTAAAGTACAGTTTTTAACTGCAATTTTACCAGGTGTAAGTAATATAACAGTACATGAATACAAATAATGTGATTAGTCTTTCAAAACATGGCCAATAATTGTTGAAAAACTAGATATTGAGTTTAAAATCGCAACCGGGTAATTCATTGATATAGCATTTTTCCGCTTTACGAGGCTCTCAAAATGTTTTGACACAGCATTAGGAGTTCAGTATTTTGCTTAAGGATACTTCAACATGTTCACCAAGGGGATCAAACCCACAACCTCGGGTATACCAGACGACCACTCTACCACTCATCCACGCTGCCATTCTTGTTAATAATTGTAGTTATTTTAATTAATTTTGGCCGTGCTGATCCGTTAGTCCAATTCTTTGCTTTGTGTGTTATTCACTCTCCCCTTTACCTAGATCTCATTACATGTCCTTTCAAAATAAATCTCAATACAGTGAGTATTAAATTTAGTCAATAATAATATAAATGTTTTTTTTTAAGGGTTTTTAAGTTGAATTTTACAGACAAATATTTGTGGTATTTTAACAATCAATATATGTATTTCTAATGTAGTTTTTTTTTGTAAAAGAACAGAAATATTGTGTGTTTTTACAGTTAGTCATTTCATGTTGTTTTACATTTGACATAATCGGAGTTTATTTGTGTAAATGAAATACTATTTTTAAAGTAAGGAAAAAAACTAAACTAAAAAGTAAAATTCTGTTATATTACAATTTTTTTTACAGTGTATTGAGAATTAAGTGTATTTAATCAAATGTACATGTGCTAATCATATAGCCCCATTCAGTTATTACATATAAACAAATGAGAACATTTCAGAGGAATAACAGGCAGTTGATTGCTTCTATTTTCATTCTGCCACTGATATAATTTATCACCTCTTCAAGTCCTTAATTAAATGTCGTAAAAATTCATTCTACAGGGAGTGCTGTTGTCAAGGTTTGTTAGCCACTTTTGAAGAAAAAAAAAACAAAAAAACTGGCATTTCTTTTACTCAGCTCTCAGAGAGCAGCCAAGTCACACAAGGTTAGGGATCATTTGTGACGCTTTTGAACATGGTAAAAAAAAAAAAAAAAAACGTTTGCTGGAATTCTTCTCCTGACATTTTGTGACATTTGATTCGATCCTCTCTTCTCCAGTGTAAGGAGTTTGGACTGGTGGGGAACGAGCTGTGGTTGGCTGCCAGCGTTGACAGGCGCGTCAGTGTCTGGGCGGCCGATTGGTTCAAGTGCAAGTGCGCTTTACTCGACTGGCTCACACTTCCTGCGCCGCCGTATTGCCAGGTACTTCCTGCGCTCACGCGGTACATGGCAAAGTCCAGAAAATGCCACTTCAAATGTCGGGCGCGGCAAGGGAGTTATGCTAAATGAGTCATGCCATTTTCCAGCTTAGATTTGTCGTTTTTGTTATGATATATTCTCCGTAATTATTAATTATATAGGATTGATCAAAACGATGCTATTTTCCCTGTTTCAGCCCGAATCGCTTGTATTGTATTGCAGGATGACAGCCCACCTCCGAGCCTGGCTGCCTTTTGCCCGACAGACCCCAGCCTGCTCATCTACACTGGTTACGGCGTAGAGAAAGAACTCATTTTCTACAGCCTCTTGAAAAAAAGGGTACCTGTCTGTTTAATTTATTTAATTATTATCTTAAAATAAATAATCATTATTATTAAAAATTAATTTAATTTACGTTTTTTAATTTACTTGAGTTAGTTTAATCTAAATTTTAAGAATTATTATTATTATTTATTTAAAAAAAATGTTTTTTATTAAAATTAATAAAAAAAAATAATTATTAAAATGAATTTTATTTATTGTTTTTAATGTACTTTAGTTAGATATTATTAATTGTAATAAATAATAATAATTCTAATTACTTATTTATTTATTTTTAATTTTATTTCTAATCTAATTTTTTGATCTGTACCGGTCGGTGCCTGTTTTTCTTCTCACATCAACTAACTTTTTTTTTTTTTTTCTCTCTCTCTCACTTGTACAAGATAATCAAAAAGATTGCTTTGCATCACTGGGTCACATGCTTCAGCCTCTCTTCCAAGAGTCAACTCATAGCAGTGGGGTCAAAAGGTAAGTTTTTCGCCCAGTTGTCACACGAGGTTCAAGAATGTTGGTAACGAGTGTCTCGCTTGGGTGCCTGACCTCTCGTCGTCCTCCCAGAGCGCGTGTTGAAGCTGATCAAGTGGACCAGCGGCAAGTTCCAGGACTTCATACAGCACAGCGACTCGCTGCAGACGTGTCGTTTCTCCCCCTCAGGGACACTCCTCTTTTCTGTGGCTCATAATGAGATTCTGCTGTGGGAGGTGAACGGCCTCTGAGAAGCCTCGTCCGTATTTTTGTTGTTTTCAAGTTCAAACCTTGTAGGTTTAATGCCTTTCTCGTCTTTTATCTTTTTTTAGGATGAATTTTGAGTACATGTATTATTTCAAAATACTGTTTAGTCATTTTCTTTTTAATTATTATTATTTTCTTGCATGTGTTACCCAATAGCAGGTTCTCCTTTTTGTTTTGGAATATAAAAAATTGAGAACAGTTTCATGGTCCAGAATGTCTTTTCCATCATAGGACAAATCACGATTTTATCGTGGAAACAAGCCCCAACAAGCTTCGTCCTGTGCTGTTTTCACCCAGCATTGATGCACAAGTTTCAGATGATCAAAATCGGCTTTTGCATAGAAATGGCAGTGGATTTGATGACATTCATAGTTAGAATTCAAATAATGCTTCCATTCCATTCATAATTTTGCCACTTATTGACCGCACCTTAACAATTTACACAATACCCAAATGTCAACATTTGGACCTACGTAGGTAAGTTAATAGATTAATTTGTTTTTATTGTTTTGTTTTTTAATTGCAGCAGCAAGTAATTTGAATGATACATTTTACAAATCACAACATTTTAAAGTAAATTGGCAATTTTTTTTATGAATTTTTTTCACAGGGTTGGACAAACGTGATAATGGGGCATATTATTTTGTATACTTAACTCATTCACTGCCATTGACGGCTTTAGACATTCATTTGAACTATTTCTGTTAGTTTGACATTTTTTCCACTTTTAACAAGAGTATAAAAACCTAGAAAAAAGTTTTTATTGTACATTTAAGACAGATATACATTTTTTGATTAATCGTGAGTTAACTATTGAAGTCATGTGATTAATCACAATTAAAATTTTAATTGCTTGATGACATAATTTATAATAATCTTTTCTTTACTTTTTAAAATCTTTAAAAATATATATTTTTAATAATAATCTTTTCTTTTTTTAAATAATCTTTTTTCAAAAAAAAGATTATTAAAATTAGGGCGTCAGGCGATTACAATTTTTATTTGTAATTAATCGCATGACTTTAATAGTTAACTCATGATTAATCACAAATTTTATATCTGGTCTAAATGTACAATATTTTTTTTCATACTCTTGTTAACAAAAGTGAGAAAAAATGTTAAGCTAATAGAAATAGTTAAAATTAATTTTTGACGTCTATAGCCGTCAATGGCAGTGAATGAGTTAAGCATGCCAGGTCATTTCTAGATTTGATAGGGAAAAAAAAAAAGATCTAAATTTGTGTATTCAAATAAAATTATCTTTTTTTTCTAATCGTTTTCTCTTTTTTATTATTTACAATGAATCCGTCTATCTGAGGGATTCCCAGTACAAAATGCCCGTATGTGGCGTTCCGTGCGTCCAGCAGAGGGCGTGTTTTCCCGCTCTTCCTTTTGAACCGGAAATGTACGAGTTCACCTTGTGTCCAAAAATCGTAGCAGAGCGGAGCGAAGAGGCGAACACAAGTTGTGGAGCTTGTCAATGTTCGCCGGAGTTTTTACTTTCAAATGAAAGACAAATGTCTCCGTAGCACAGCGGCGTGTCTGGCTGGTCTTCGAACGGGAAGGCAACATGAAACAGGACGTGAGGATACTTTTGCTGGGGGAACGTGAGTACAGTGTGGCGAAGAGTCTTATGACAACTGAACAACAGCTAGCCGATTAGCAAATGTTATGCGGGGGCTAACATACGAACTGCTTTTCGAGCTGAGATTGGGGTATGATTTTTGGTAATATGATTTTTAGTTCGTACGTTGATAGCTTGCCAGTTGAACTCTAGAATTGTTTTTATTCTAAGTATCGACTTCATGCAAAATCGGTGTCGTGAAACTTTCCTGCTTGTGATATGGAATGGAATTTAATGGGGGGAAAAAATCCTACTAAAATTGGTTAATTAAAATGTATTTTTATATTTTTTCTGCATTGGTCTTGTGACAAAATAGTTTTTAATTTGTATTGTAGTACAAAAAGTTTCATGTGCGTTTTTATTTGATTAAATAATTGGATAATTACTAACAACTACATTGTTGGAAATGACAAAATACAACAATGAGTATACATTATTTTATGATACTAAAATTAATTTATGATGGCTATTTGTCCGTTATAAAAATTAAATGTGATCCAGTGTGCCCACCCCTGTTCTGCATTGACAAGTCCTTAACTTTTTATTAACATTTTAGAGACATTTTATGATAAGATTTTTGTAGGTTTGCTAATCCATAACCACTCATACACACATATTGTAAGTAGAAGGCAGAATTTTGGCATAAATTGGTGGGGGTGGGGGGGGGGGGTTATGGGGCTGACTACTATAGCTTTAAAATAAATATATGATTTTAATGTTGTAATGGGTAGGAAGTTAGAATTTGTGTTGGGTCGAATAGACAGCTGAAAAGTTTCCAATATTAAAGTACATTTGCTATTTGCTTCTCGTTGCTCCTCCAAACTCACCGGGTCAGCCATGGTGGGGAAGACTTCTCTCATCATGTCCTTGGTTGGAGAGGAGTTCCCCGATGAGGTCAGTGTCTCATCATCATCATCTCTCTTGCTGAGTGTAGTGTGGACATTTCAATGACATGCCCACTTTCTTTGTGTAAGCGCTTTTTTGCCATGGATTAACTCTTTGACTGCCAGACGTTTTCAGAAAAGGGATGCCGTGGGTGCCAGCCGATTTTAAGCATTTTGACTGATCTTTCAAGGTCCACAGAAAATTATGTGTTTGGACTATGGAAACACACATACTACCAAATGAAAGATTGGACTCTCATCTTTCATCAGAAAAAAAAAGTTTGTTTCTACCTTATTCCGTTTTTCAGTAATCAACAATAGAAAATGGTTAGTTTCACCTCTGTTTAAAAAAAAAAACGTATTTTAACGTCTTTGGCACTCCATAGGATTTTACTAAACGTTATTTAACGTTTTTTGGCAGTCAAAGAGATAATTAGGGCGATATTTGCTAATCAATGATAACTCCCAGGTTCCGTCTCGAGCTGAAGAAATCACCATCCCGGCTGACGTCACTCCAGAGAAAGTGCCCACACACATCGTGGACTACTCGGGTAACTTTACATGTAGCGCAATCTGCCACGTCGTCGTGATAAATTGCTTATTGTCGAATATCCTTGGCAGAAAAAGAGCAGAGCGATGAGATCCTTAGAGGAGAGATTCTCAAGGTGAGTACGTTACTGTAGAACACCCAAGCGACTAGCATGGCTAATTTGATGTCATCCCACATAGGCCAACGTGGTGTGTGTCGTCTATGATGTCACCAACGAGGACTCAATAGAGAAGGTAGTTTCAACGCTCACAAGCACTTTTAAGTCAATCATAAAAAGCCAATTATGTTCTATGTTGTTTTTTTTCTAGATCAAGACAAAATGGATACCTTTAGTGAATGGCGGTGCAGAGAAAGGAAATAAGTATGTATCAACTTTGGGAGAAGATGTCATCGTGAGGTGCTATTGATTTGAACCAGTGTTTTTTTTTTTTTTTTTAATGTAATTACGTCAGAGTTCCAATCATCCTCGTGGGGAACAAGTCGGATCTGCGCTCGGGCAGCTCCATGGAGACCATTCTCCCCATCATGAACCAGTTCTCTGAGATTGAGACGTGTGTGGAGGTGAGCTTTCTCTGCCCTTCTGCACATTTCAGTCAAATATTTGCTGTTCACGCAACGTGCTGTTTGCTTTGTTTTCCTCTCAAGTGTTCCGCTCGCAATCTCAAAAACATATCCGAGCTGTTCTACTATGCGCAGAAGGCGGTCCTCCACCCCACTGCGCCTCTATATGACCCCGAGGACAAACAGGTCAGCTTTTTAAAAAAAAAAAATTATGCATTTCCAGTTTCCTCAATTCGTGTTGGTGTTATTTTGTGACTTCATTTTTTTTTTTTTTCTCCCCGCCAGCTCAAACCTCTGTGCGTGAGAGCGCTCAGTCGAATCTTTTACATCTCCGACCAGGACAACGACCGCGTCCTCAGCGATGCGGAGCTCAACTGTTTTCAGGTGCTCATCGCAAGCTTTCACCGACACGTTACAGTTTGAAGCGAGCCAATTGACTGGATTTAAAAATATATATATATATATATTTTTTTACATCAATTAGAAGTCTTGTTTTGGAAATCCACTGGCGTCGCAAGCCTTAGAAGATGTCAAGACGGTTGTGTGGAAAAACACCAGTGATGGAGTGCAGGACAATGGCTTGACCTTAAATGGTAAGTAGTAGAGCCTGACCGATTAATTGTTTGACATTAGCTCTTTTAACTCATTCACTGCCATAAATTCATTTAACTATTTCTATTAGTTTAAAATTGTCCCCACTTTTGTTAACAAGTGAATGAAAACCCCCTAATTTTTTTATATTTTTTTCTTTAAAAAAAAAAAAAATTTCTTCTCCTATTTTTATATATAAAAATTAACTAGTGAAGTCATGCGATTAACTACAAATAAAAATTGTAATTGCCTGACGCCCCTAATTTTTTTATAATCGATTTTTCTTAAAAGAAAGAAAAGAAAATTGTAATCACCTGACACCCCTAATTTTTAATAATCCCCTTTTCTTGTATCTTTTTTTGTTTTAAATAAATAAAATAAAAGATTATTAAAAATTAGATACATTTTTAAATCATAACTAATCACATGACTTCACCAGTTAACACACGAATTAATCACAAATTTTATATCTGTTCTAAATGTACGATTCTTTTTCTCTAGGTTTTCATACTCTTATTATCAAAAGTGGAAAAAAAATGTTAAACTAATAGAAATAGTTCAAATGAATTTTTGACGCCTATAGCCGTCAATGGCAGTGAATGAGTTAATATCTACAAAACTTGGCAGTTTTTTTTGCTGATTGTTATTATTGTTATTATTATTTTATTTTTTAAATACTCATTAACACATTAGCATCATGTCCTAATCACTTTTTTGCAACCAGGTCTAAGTCCGAGTCAATTTTTCTTAATGTATTGTGAAGAAAACAATGAATGCATCCTAACTGTCTTAATTTTCTTCTTCTTTTTTTTAAATCAAATTAAAAAAAAAAATCGTAACAGGTGAACTTATATGGCTATATAAGTCAGTAGTGGTTCAAATCAAGGAAACAAATAATATATTTTATCCTTGACTTAAAAAATTTAAATTCAAAAGTCATGCCAATCATCTGAAAATCGCATAATTGGCCAATCTGGACCACTTCAATTACAACATGTGCCTCAAGCAGTCCTCAATGGGTGTTTGAAATGTAACCGTGTTTTTTTTTTCCCCTCGTTGCGCTCTTCTTATTTTCCAGGCTTCTTGTTCCTTAATACATTATTCATCCAGCGGGGCCGTCACGAAACCACTTGGACGATCCTCAGGAAGTTTGGTTACGATGACAACCTGGAACTGACGGACGATTACCTCTACCCCGCGTATGTCGGCTGACATTTCTGTTGCGCTTCTTGTTTTTTTTTTTTTTTTTTGTGTGTGCGTTTGTACTCACTTAGTCGCTCCATTCTTCCGCTTGTTTTGATCACGACAGCCTACGGGTTCCTGCGGGCTGCACTGCTGAACTCAATCATTTGGGTCACCAGTTCCTCCAGCGGCTGTTTGAGAAGTATGATGAAGTGAGTAGTTGATATCAACTGATAGTTGTAAAGGAGCATTGTAAATCTTATCCAGTTATCTAGGCTCCTCCCACCCCCCTTTTTTTCTTTAACTCATTCACTGCCATTGACGGCTATAGACGTCAAATATTCATTTTAACTATTTCTATTAGCAGGGATGTGATTTTTCCGCTAATTCGCGGAATTCCGCTTTTTTTTATCTCCCCTCCCCCCCCCCCCCAAAAAAAAATTGCGATTTTTTTTATTTTATTTTATTTTTTTTAGTAGTTCATTGTGTATGCACATGACTCAGACAGATAACATCTTCTGCTATAACAAAGACATTTGTGGTATGCTCTAATATGAGTTACTTTTCATTTGGTCATGATACAATTATTTGTTCATGAAATTTGAACTCTTCAACATTATTTATGTGTTAACTTTAGTAATCACATTAGTTAGATATGATGATATTCTCAGTGATAGTTTTTAAAAGCAAAGGCAGTCCAATGTTTTTGAATGTGACTGATTTTGAGTTGACTAAAACTGCCATTTTATATGGGATAGTTCAATATACATTGAAAATTTATGCTGTTGTTTTGTCTATTTCTTTGTCATGTGAGTGCATTGAAAGTACTTAAAAACACGGAAAACCCATGAGCTCCCCCCACCAGGGCACTGCCCTGGACCTAGCTGGGTGCCAGCGGCCCCCAGACCCCCGGCTGAATTTTCAGATAATTTCACTTTGGTCAAATCACATCCCTGTATTAGTTAAATTTTTTTTTTCCATTTTTGGTAACAAGAGTATGAAAACCTAGAATTTTTATTGTACATTTAGAACAGATATAAAATGTGTGATTAATCATGAGTTAACTCGTGAAGCCATGCAATTAATTGCGATTATTAAAATTGAATCGCCTAATTCTTAGTAATCCCTTCTTTTCTTTAATCGGGCAAGGCGATTAAATTTTGTAATTGTAATTAAACGCATGGCTTCAATAGTTAACTCACGATTAATCATAAATTTTATATATGTTCTAAATGTACAATAAAAACATTCTATGTTTTCATACTCTTGTTAACAAAAGTGGAAAAAAATCTAAACCAATAGAAATAGTTCAAATGAATTTTTGACGTCAATAGCCGTCAATGGCAGTGAATGAGTTAATATCTATTTCCCCTCTCAGGATAAAGACTCTGCGCTGTCGCCAGCAGAGCTGAAGAATCTGTTCTGTACTTGCCCTTACATGCCGTGGGGCGCCGAGGTCTACACGGCGGTGCCGACAACCGCCGAGGGCTACATCTCTAATCATGGCTACCACTGTCAGTGGAAGTACGTGCTGACTTTGCGAGAGATTCCCCCCCCCCCCCCCCAAAAAAAAGCATTTCATAGGTGGTTTAAGCTTTTTTTTTCGATGGTTTCTTCATTCTCGTGTAGGCTTTCTGCTTATCTCGACATCCACCGTTGCCTGGAGCACTTTGGGTACCTCGGTTATCCTATCCTCACGGAGCAGGAGTCACCGGCTACCGCGGTCACAGGTGTGTGTTTGCGTTGTCTTCGCTTGCTGTGTTATATCAGGGACAGAAACACAAAATGAAGCGCAGTAACTTGACTCATTCGCTGCCATTAACGACTATAGACGTCAAAGATTCATGTGAGCTATTTCTGTTGGTTTAACATTTTTTTTTCATTTCATTTCATTTTTTTATGAAAACCTAGATTTTTTTATTGTACATTTATAACAGATATACAATTATCATGCGATTAATTACGATTAAATGCCTTATTATTAATTTTTTTTAATTAGGCCCGTCAGGCGATCACATATTTTAATTGTAATTAATCACATGACTTCACTTGTTAACTAACGATTAATCACAAATGTTATATCTATTCTAAATGGACAATCATTTTTTTCTAGGTTTTCATACTTTTTTTTTTTTTTTTAACAAAAGAAGAAAAAAATGTTAAACTAATAGAAATAGTTCAAATTAATTTTGGACGTCTATAGCCGTCAATGTCAGTGAATGAGTTAAGACAACGATAAACAATCCCAGTAAGAGGATTATTAGTGTGGATCTCATACAGGGCAGACAAACGGAACATATACGCTACATATACGCTAGCTACAAATGTTCACACATCTTGTAGATCACTTCCTCACCTTTTATTGAGCAGAAAAGGCAGTAGAAAAACGAAAACAATTTCATCCAACAACAGTGCTTCTGTACGACGGCGTATTAGGGCCACGTATAAATAGTTTTTTTTTTTAGAGGGTGGGGGCAATATTCCGAGAAAAAAAACTCAAGAAACTTACGAGAAATACACGTAGCGGAGCTATAGTCTAATATGAGGATTCGTTGGTGGTTAATAGAACACCGTTTATAAAATGAAAAGGCAGGATGGAAACGGATTCATTCTTAACTCATTCACTGCCATTGACGACTATAGACGTCAAAAAATCATTTGAACTATTTTTGTTGATTTTTGTATGTTTCACATTTTTTCCACTTTTGTTAACAGTATGAGTATGAAAACCTATAATTTTTTTTTACTGTACATTTAGAACATATATAAAATTTGTGATTAATCGTGAGTTAACTAGTGAAGTCGTGATTAATTACAATAAAAAAATGTAATCGCCTAATAAAAAAAATGAAAAAATTATAAAAAATTAACTCACGATTAATCACAAATTTTATATCTGTTCTAAATGTACAATAAAAAAATTCTAGGTTTTCATACTCTTGTAAACAAAAGTGGGGGAAAAATGTGAAACTAATATAAATAGTTCAAATGAATTTTGACGTCTATTCATGGCAGTGAATGAGTTAATTTAAACTTTACTCGTCATACACGGCAGTTAGAGCGACAACACTTCCTGATTCCCTTATCAGCTGACTAACACGAACCAATCAGAAGCTAGCATACTTTTGGTAAATGCAAGTGAATGACAGAGGGCAGCAGATTCGACACATCAACTTAGATACTTGTACAAAAAAATCAAAACAAAATGTATGAATGTGTAAATAATAATTCTGGAACCAAAAATGTGCATGTAAATATTTATTTTAACAAATTAACTTTGATGCTTGATCCTCTGGGTGTGGACCTTTTGCAAAGCAAGGCGTCTTTGTCGCTGGCAGTATCCAACGCTTTCAAAGTGCTTAACATGATAATGGTCAAAGCCGTTACTTATTTGAAGGCGCCACCGAAAAGTATTGGCACAAACATCCGAGTACGCTACGTGTATTTCTCGTAAGTTGCTGAGGGGGTTTTTTCTTGCAAATCTGCCACTTTATAAAATCGCAAATATATGACTTTATAAAGTGGCAAATTTGTGAGTTTTTTTTCTCTGAATATTGCCCCCACCCTATAAAAAAAATCAATATTTATACGTGGCCTTAACACCCCGTCGTACTTCTGATCGTGTTTAGGTGCTTAATCCAACTCATTTTTGTAGTTTAAAAAGCACAAGTTAGTGTTAGCTCATGTCTTGACCATTTGACTGAATTGTTGTTGAAATGCGCAGTAACAAGAGAACGAGGCGAGGACCTGGAGAAGCGCCAAACGCAGCGTTCGGTGTTTCTGTGCAAGGTGATCGGACAGCGGGGGACGGGCAAAAGCACCTTTTTGCAGGCCTTCGCCGGCCGCCGCGCCGTGGTATGATGCCATCTGTTAGCCGCGAAGCTGCGCGTCATGCCCCGCTCGCTCTGACCGCCGCGTCTGTTGCTTGACTAGAACCACCCGAGCAGCGGCGATGCCTTTTCCCCCTTCGCCATAAACACGGTCCAAATAGGCAATCAAGAGAAGTCCCTTATTGTAAGTCGCCCGTGTCGTCGTCTTGACGGCGGTCTCCGCGTGGTGACCCTTCTCGTCGTATTGTGCAGCTCAACGAGGTGGACGTGGAGGCGGACTTCCTGATGGCGTCGGACTCGCACTGTGACGTGGCTTGTCTCATGTATGATGCCAGTGACCCACATTCCTTCGACTACTGCGCCAGCATATACAAGGTATTCTGCTAATGATGCACGATGGTAAGCTTGCTAGCTTCATGCTAATATACAATGTGAAACTCCATAAACAGGCTAATGGATATTAGCATGGTTGTGACGCTAATTATAAACCTTCAAATATCTGCTACTTAACACTAGGATAGAAGCTATCCAAACGTCACCACATGATAATAATAATTTTAAAAAAATCACAATACTGTATAAAAACTCACAATATTGGGGGGCGGAGGGGAGCACAATATTGTGTTTTTGTACATAACAGCAGTGACAAAGAAAAAGGCTTGGCCTTTTCATGTCATGTCACACGTCATTATCATGTGCTCGTAACGGCTCGGCGGTGCAAAGCATCATGGTCTATGTAGTTCACAATGCTGTGTTCGGCTGAAGCAGGCCAAAAGTAATTTTTGGGATGGAGATATTGAAAAATACTTGCTGGTATGACTGATTTATGGAAGTGATAACGGCGGTGGCTAGAACATGCCTAATTAGAATTAAACTGCACTTAATAAAGTAACCACCAGAGGGTGCAAGAACTGCACAAATGAAATACAACCTTGCCTTATAAACATATGTGCTGCTTTTAAATTCGTGACATGGCGACGATGATTATCGTGGCAATTTTAATAACGCGATATTGCCGTTATCGGCACATCCTGCTCTGTGCGAATGGAAATTAGTTGGACCTTTTTTTTGTTTTTATTCAGCAACATTACATGGAGCGCAACATCCCATGCGTGCTGGTGGCCTCCAAACAAGACCTCCCCGAAGTCAAGCAGTTCCACGGGGTGACGCCAGCGGAATTTTGTTCCAAACACAGACTGCCTCAACCGTTGCCTTTCTCCGACACGTTTCCCGAATCCAACGCCAACACCGTCTTCACCAGACTCGCCTGGGCTGCTGTGTACCCGTATGTTGCACTTCACAAATCACCACTGCTCTTACCGTGCCTTTAACTCTTTTACCGCCAACAACGTTTAATGGCGTATACTAAAATCCCAATGAATGCCTCCAAAAACTTTAATTGACGTTAACTCTTTGACTGCCAGACGTTTTCAGAAAAGGGATGCCGTGGGTGCCAGCCGATTTAAGCATTTTTGACTGATCTTTCAAGGTCCACAGAAAATTATGTGTTTGGACTATGGAAGCACACATACTACCAAATGAAAGATTGGACTCTCATCTTTCATCAGAAAAAAAAGTTTGTTTCTACCTTATTCCGTTTTTCAGTAATCAACAATAGAAAATGGTTAGTTTCACCTCTGTTTCGAAACAAACGTCTTTTAACGTCTTTGGCACTCCTCTGTAGGATTTTACTAAACGTTATTTAACATTTTTGGCAGTCAAAGAGTTAACTACGTTTGTGTTTTTTTCTCGCAATGGCCAATGCAACTTCTTGTGCAGCGCTGCTTTGTGAATGGGGGGTTTGTAAAATCCAAAAACACCCACTCACTATGGCCAGCAGATGGCAGCATTGTATCTCTTTTCAATGGGCTCCCGTGTATCAAATTACATGAAAACATGGCGGATCTTAGGGAAAAAGAACATTTCAAGGACGACGTGAATGATCAAAGCGTTTGCCACATTCAATCTAATCCACAGAGCGTCGCTCGTCAAAAAAATATTAGTGTCAAAGTCACTGTTGTGCAGAAAATGCTTTTTTTTTCACAAAACTATTTTTGCTTGATGTCACTCAAATGACCTATTTTCTACATTGTGTTTGTCCGCCAACAGACACCTGAACGGCTCAGACATGAGCAACACTTCGTTCTGGCTGAGGGTGGCGTTGGGCTCCGCCGTGGTTGCAGTTGTGGGTTTTGCTATTTTCAGAGCGGCCGTCAGACTGAAATGACCCGGGTCCAGCTGAGTTTTGTCTTTTGTCTGTTCATTTGTTGTTGCAGCCGTACGGATCAATACTCCCATTAGAGTTGTAATCTGCCCTCCGCTGCGTGTTGGGATTGTTCTGTGTCAAAACACATTGTTGTCATCCTTAAAGTTCCTTTTTCTTTTTTTCTTTTTTTGCTATATGCAACCTTTTTCTGCCTTACCTTCGCCTGTTGTGATGTCTGCTTGATGCATTGCTTCCACAAACGTTGATGTCCTAACAGGGTGTGCTATCAAAACGGACAGCAGGCCAGAAGAAGTATTTTATCAATTTGCTGTTAATGAGATTGAAATGTTTTATTGTACATGGCAGAATTCAAAGCCAATGCCAAATAAACGGGGGCTGCGTTTTCAACAGATATCTGCAGCCTCTCGACTGAAACCTACTTTTGCCCACAGGTGCTACCAGTAGATGCTTACGTTCACCTCCTGATTAATTAAGCAGCAACTAGTGATAGCATGTCAAATGCACCTTGAACGTGCCCTTTGCCCTGACAAAGTAACGTTGGCTCGTATTGACGAAGAGGAAATTGCCTGTTGAGCGTGTCCGTCCGTTCATTTATTGGCGGGGTGAGATTCGCTCACTTTAAACAACTGACAGGCAACCTTTTAAGAATGGCCAGGAAGTGTATTCAAATGAGTTGGATCCGCTTTCTGTTTTGATCTATTTGCTGTTAAGTTTTTCATAATGAAAGTGAACTGTTCTTGACATGCTCAATAAAAGAACACAACACGCTGGGCGAGCACCCCCATTGGACTGCAGTGTTTTGGATTGTTGTTGTTGTTACATTTACAGGAACTGACGCCTGTCGTCACCATTTCCACGTAAGTGTAAAACGTCCACCATACTTTACATGTTTGATGTTTATTGATGTGTATATATCTATAAAAAAACTGATTAGAATTTTTGCCGGGTTTGTCCCATCTCACCTACCAGCTGTCCAAGAAAGTTCCTCCAAACCGCCAGAAGAGGGCAGTATAGGATGCAATTTGACAGGCTGACGTGCGTAAAGTCTTCCATGTCATCTGCTGTAAACAAAAGTAAGTCGTTTTATTTCCATGTATTAGTTAAAAATACTGGGTTTCGTGTGTCAAACGTATTTCCATACGACTGCATTTTTCATCATAATCATGACAACTAGTGTAGTAGTAGTAAACAAATAGGTTACGTGTACCTAATGAAGTGGCTAGTGAGTGGACTCATGCACCGGTGTGTGTCTTCTATCTATGAAAAAGGAATTCCGGGTGGGAAATTGAATTGCCACAGTAGCAATAGTCACACAATCACTGATGTGTATCGATCCCTCATCAATTTCCTTCCTCTGTGTCTCCTTTTATCTTTTAATTTGGCCCTTCTCTGCAAATAAACGCTCTCATGGTATTTGAAATGTAACTTATTTTAAGTGCAGGTGCAAAATGTATTTCCATTTTCATTCATTATATTGCCTTGCTTTGTCTTGTTAAAATAATATAAATTAAGTGTCCCTAATGAAGTGGCTGATGCATTTTAATCACTTGCTGCAAGTTCACCTTTCCTCATTTTATGAGCTAACAAAAAAACAAAAAACAAACCCAAACTTTCCCAAACACATTCTCTTCCGTTTTATTGAACGTCGTTATAAGGCGATGTGGGTCAGGGGTTGCACAGTAAGATGGATGGAATGAACGGATCCGCTACAGTAAAGCACTAGAACCTCCATCACGTCACTACAATAGGGACCACCAATGTCACAAGCACAATATTACTCCTTAAAAGCTTATGGTCATTTACAGTTGTCTTAATGCTTGACAATTAGTTTTGTGGAGTTTGTGGGTGTAGGTGAGAGAGTTAGCAGAAGTTTGCATGGAATCTTACAAAAATAATACATATACGAAAAGATGTCCTTTGAGGAATATGTACACAGTCCGGTCAAGAAGATATTGTCTCTTCACTTCCTTTTGCCCGCTTTAGCGGCCTTCTTCGCGGGCTTGGGTTTGGGCTTGGCTGCCCTCTTGGCCGCTTTGGCTTTGGGCTTGCTCGCCTTGGCGGCCGCTTTGGTCTTCTTCGGCGTGGCGGCTTTCTTGGCTTTGGTCGGCGTGGCCTTCTTGGTCACCTTGGCCGCCGCCTTGCTCTTCTTCGCGGCCGCTTTCTTGGGCTTCTCCGCCACCTTGCTCACCTTCTTGGGCTTGGCCACCTTCTTGGGAGGCTTGGCCGGCGCTTTGGTGGCCTTTTTGGGCTTGGCCGCGGCCGGCTTCTTGGTGGGCTTTTTGGCGTCGTCCGGTTTGGTGAGTCGGAAGGATCCGGACGCGCCGATGCCTTTGGTGTGGCGCAGCATCCCGGACGCCACCAGCCGCTTGAGGGCCATTTTGATCTGGACGTCGGCGTTGTCGCCCACCTTGTAGTTCTTGCGGACGAACTTCTGGATGGACTGACGGGACGCTCCGCTCCGGCTGGCGTCGTGCACGATGGCCGCTTGGATCATGTCCGAGTATTTGGGATGAGAAGCGGTCTTTTTGGGCTTGGGTGCTTTCTTGGCTTTCGCCGGAGATGCCGATGTCTCTGCCATGGTTCTTTTCTTTTATTTTGTTGTTGTTGCCAAGTTCAAGCTCGAACGCACGCACAAAAAAAAAAAAAGTCGTCTGTGGCTCGGCAATAAAAAAAAAAACACACACAAAAAAAGGTTCGCCTCGGGGAAAATAACAAGTCCCAAATACTCACTTTTTGTTGTCAAAATTACTATCTGACGTGTCCACGTAAAAAAGACGACAGGACAAGAAGATGTCTTAAGTGTCTAATTCTACAGGCGCCCCGGCTGTGCTATGAAGCCTCTCTGCGGACGTGATTGAGAACACCAACTGCCAGCAGCTGATCTAGCGGACTCCATGGAACTGGCGCTGTCCTGTTTGTGTTTCTTCATCCTCCAATTCGCCTCAAATATAACAACTACGCGCCGGTTCCGGCCCACGCAACATTACGGGCCGGTAGCAGAGGCATTGGGCTTGCCCGGTACACGTTCGCCGTGTCTCGACAATGGCGAATAACAACTTTTATTCCGGGAAAACCGGCTGGAAGTAATACGCGCCGTCAACAATTTTGCACAATTCGCCTTAAATTGACCCAAACAGACGGAACCTCCGGGGAAATCTTGTCGTGCATATTAAAAGTGAATCTATGCTCTAGCGATCGCACGCAATCTGCTCGGTCCACGGTTCCGTTTTCGCTTTTAATACATGCTTACATTTTCCCAACTAACACAGTCCGGCCACTGACTTCAAGTGACGTGGTCGAGATTATTTACTGTTAAACCTCGTATAAATGAAATGTCACCGTGTCCGAGTCACAGGTGACCGTCGTGGTCATAGGGTGGCTTTATTTGTGTCACCACACGATGATTTTGTCAACCCGGTTCGCTGTTTTTCGACCGAATTGTTTACATTTGTCACTATGGCAGTCGGTGCTCCTTCTCCATTGTCAGGAAAGTTGCCAACACATCCCAACGTGACATGCTTGGGTCGTGGGTGCAACAAATGGTCATTTTATTTCAAGTATGTGTGCGAGGGGGAACCCGGGGGTGCAGATGTGGACCCAGCCGCAAACAGCCCAAAGTCAAGTCTTTTGATTACGAGGCGCAGCGCTTCTTTTGTTTCGGAACTGGCGCATCAGTCAATAACACTTTGGACGCGGGGCTTTTCTCCACCTTTTTTTTTAAAACACCGTGCTCTCTTTTGGGAACACGACCAGCATTACAATTCGCAAATATAAATCATATGTCAGCTTTTATTGTCATTTTTATGTGACGGTCTCTCTCCCCGTAGCGCCATTTTGTCCCGGCCACTGTTGTTGTGCTTTTTTTTTTTGCACTAGACGTGACTTGTGCGTTATTTGACACAATTTAGTGGGTCACTGACAGTCTTAATTGTTGGGAGGTAAACACCACACAAACACCTGGCTGCATTTTTTTGGGTGAAAGGTGAACCGATACGTGCACTTCAAAGCAGCCAAGTGTCCACTTACTGTGTTTATGTACACACAATCAAATGTGGATAATGGATGTGGCTATTAGTGTTAATTGGAATTTTAGTGGTGGATTTTAATTCTTGGAGATTGTTGTCTATAAAAAAATTTTTTTGGGGGGGTGATGGAAAGTGTCACTTTCAAAAAGCACACTAGCCTACCATGTCTGTATAAACAAAAAGCGTGCCTTGGCCACGTCACAGAGCGATTGTAATGTATTTCCCATTTCAACAGTCAACTCGCCATTTGATTTTGCCTCCGACCGATGCGTCGAGCAGTCGCTAATTTCACCCTCCTAGCTTTGAATGAAATGCATTTTGTTTCAAATTCAGTACAGTTTATATTTACAACTGAGAAATGAAATGACATTTTTAAGTGTTAAATTAAATCGGGGTGGAAAATGTAGTTTAGTATACAAAAATGACCACACTATAATTATCATGAAATGATTGCGAAATGTACTAAATCAGTTATGAAGTAGGTTGTACTCAATTCATTAGTAAATTCATGATATTGTTGTATTAGCTAACGTGGTTTTTATAGAACTTGTCTGGCTGTACTGAACCCGTCACTTATATAAACTTAATTATTGTCGCTTCAGCTGTGCAATAATTGTAATTTCAAACTTGCACAAAAACAAAAGATGCATTCATGCCCAAAAAAATCATTTTAACTATTTCTATAAGTTTAACATTTTTTTCCCCCACTTTTGGTAGCAAGAGTAGGAAAACCTAGAAACATTTTTTATTGTACATTTAGAACAGGTAAAAAATTTGTGATTAATCGTGAGTTAACTAGTGAAGTCATGCGATTAAAAAAAAAATTCATCGCCCGACGCCCCGAATTTTTAATAATCTTTTTTTTTTTTAATGAATTTATGGCAGTGAATGGATGAAAGGGGGGGGGGGGATATTTGAAAAATCTTCCTATGTTGTTGTTCAAGCGTTGAGAATGTAGAAAGCTGTTATTTACTAATTCATCAGTACAATGAAAAAACTGCCAGAAATGGAGTTTCTGTATTTGATATATTTCTTTATCACTCTCTTGCTTGCTTTAGTTCAGCCTTCAATACACAATTTGGATCGCGTACCGACACGAGTGCCATGTTAAGACGAGAACAAGGCGTCGACACACGCGACTCCAGTTTTACAACACTTGTCTGTCGCCGTGCTTGTGGTTCGAGTTCGTTTCTGTCCGTTCAGTGTGCTCAATGTGTGTGTGTGTGTGTGAGAAGGAACAGGTGTCAAGGGCCCAACTGCTCTGTCGACTGTTGCGGCCACGCCAACAAAGGCCTCTCAGTCGGGCTCGCATTCTTTGACACTGTGGTTATGTTAACGTTGCTAACTATTTGCACAACTTTAGCTGTCATGTCAGCTCTTATATGGCAACCCTGGGCACACACCCTTCCAGAGCACACGTGTGCTGTCAGTCAACACCCAAACCAACAGAGGTGCCTATAGACGCTATTGTAAGCTATTATGCGATTCTATGATACAGCAATTTTTCCAAACACTTCTTTCAAAAGTGCTCCATTTAGAGCACAGGTCACCCCCCCCCCCCCCCCCCCCCCCACACACACACATCTAAAACTTGCCTACAAGTATGTAATATAATGGGATGAGAAGTGTGACTGATTTGCACTGTAAGCACATGACAATGTAAACAAACACAGTGCTGCTCAGCTTCTGGCCACGTCATTCCAAAACGCGTTACTAGGCAGCATTTTAGCCACACCCAAAAATGAAGGAAAACTGAAACGGTGAACAACAGTTGAACTCATTCACTCGCAGCCATTTTCACTGAAGCAACCCCCTTCGCTCGCGGCTGTTTTACTGGATTTTGAATGAGTTTGCCTAGGGCCCACAGAATATTGTGTTCTATTGCTGTAAAAACATGGAACCTACCAAAAGAAAGATTAGAGTCTCTTCTTTTCATCAGGAAAAAAAAATATTTCTATCTGTTTCCGTTTTGCAGCAATTGGCATTATAATGTAGCTAAGTTTCATCACTATCACAAATCTGTTTAAAACTGTGGGGAAAAGAGCCCATTGCAAAATGGCCCTGGTTGATCTCTTATACTCTGCTGCCACCTGCTGGCCGTTTTTGTAATAAGTACCTTCAAGCATTCTCTTCAGTTCAGAAGCTGCATCAAAGCCTTCTGTATGCTCTAGCATATTAAAAAACGTATAAATACGTCTTTGGGAGCATGGCCATATTTACAATAGAAAATATTTATACATTTTTGGGGGAGCAAATGAGTTAATGGTATATTTCCGTAATTGAATTGAGTACTACATAGTTGTCGGTCTTGGTGAACAGAAGTGTTAAGCACAACGCACGCCACGTCGTCAAACGTTGGCGACATTTGATTTGGCTGTCTGACATATTGCTCTTGAAGAAAGCTACATTTAGCTCTAATCCCAACGTTAACCCTTGCCCCTTTAATACTGGAGGATTTAGTTAGGAGAAACGTGAGGGGTGTGACCCCTGCGGCAGTATTACACTCCCCGGCCGCAACATTAGGTACACCTGCATCACCCAATGAAAGTCATTAATCGGACATTCTGCCTTTACAAGTTGATTTATGATCATTTTAGAACAGGGGTGGACTTTTTTTGTTTTGTTTGTCCAACTGTCACCTCCGGCCCCACTTTCAAACATGGATGTATTATTGCATCATACCAATACATCTTTCTGAAAGATTGACCCTCGTTTTTTTTTTGTTTTTTTTTTGCTTAATAAAGTAAGCAAAATCACATCCCTGCACCACCGCAAAACGGACAACTCCAATAATAAGCCGGTTCAAATCATTCCTCTGTGCGAGAGATTTTTTTTTTTTGATTCCTTCAAGCAGCCCTCGACCTTTTTGAAAGTAGGCAGTATATTTACTCCTCAGTTTGTTTTTACGTCCAGTCCTTACGTTGACACCATAAAATGTCTCTCTAAACTTTTACGCCCAGCAGTTGCCCACATTTTGGCTGCAGTATTTCACTCCAGTTCCAAGTTATAGCTCGCCGTGGTGGCTGCAGATAACACAGAGAGCGGTCGCCACATAAACAAGATCATTATTATTTTTGAATGCTTTATTTGTTCATTGGTGGTGAGATGTGGATTTATAGTTACGTTTTTAATAGCATGACTTTAATAGTTAACTCACAATTAATCGCAAATTCTATATCTGTTCCAAATGTACAATATATATTTTTTTTGTTTCATGCTCTAGTGAACAATTTTTTTTTTTAATCTAATAGAAATATGGTTACATATTTTAGTCGATACAGTAATTTCATAATAATTGAGTTTAAATTAAAGATGTACTGTAAAAAAAAACGAGTGTGATATTGATTTGTGTTGAGGTCATTTTTCTGCCACTAGATGGCATAATTGCATTTATAACACGTTGGCAACAGCTTTCATATTAAGAGCGATCTAACAATTTAACATGAAGTTACTTGTGAAATTTTGCACATTTTAAACATTGTAAAATAAAAACTTGACCCCAGTCTCCACAAATATATGCATTATTATTACATTTATTACTGCTAAATTTTGACGTGGATGTGTCTGCTGCGTTGCGACTGGGAATTTCCCCAGTACAGGCTTTTCAAGTAAGGGGGGCGGTCATTAATTGTCATTTAATTAAGTCGGATTTCCCCGTTAAAGTCGATATTTACATAAAAATACTTCGTACAGTAATTTAGAAAAAAAAAACATATTTGCGCAAACCCGGAATATTTTAATGTTTCTGCACAGACATTAATTGCTACCGGACGGCAGAGCTAGCCCCTGACGCTAGCTTACATTTAAGTAGTTATCATGAATAGAGAGATCAATTTTACCCCTATCAGTGTCAGCTATTTCCTCTCTCTTCTTTTTATCCAGAAGAAAGCGGTAGTAAGATATAGTTTTATTGACATCGTTTCTGTTCTTTACAACACGGGACACAGCACTGCAACCATTATATCTGGAGTTGGTTTGGACACGGAAGTGACGTGTCGGCTATGATGATGTAGCCACTAGCCATCCTCATAGAAACGTAAAAACACGGAAATGTGACCCGCCTGATGGCGAGCCGACCTGCTGATGGACGTCCGTTGCTGGAGTTAACAACACAACTTTATTTTATTTTTTTTTAAATAGCGTGATTACTGTGGGAAATTAATGAAAAACAAGGTGCTACGGACGAGGAACGGGCGCCGCCATGTCGAAACGACGTATGTCGCATACGACGTATAAATCAAGGACTCCCAAGTTAACAATACCACGCCACTGCCCTTACATGTTGTGACCACTAGATGTCGCTCCTGATTTGAATCTAGCCGCGTGTTGCAGAGCTAAGAACATGCTCAGCTGTTAAGTGGCACAGAGGCACTGTGTTGCCAGCAAGCAGTCATTAGAATTGATTCCAACATCAGAGGATTGATCAATCCCACTAAACAGCCTATTGATGTTCCCTTTTACTTGGAGTCAACCTCCTTCCCCTTCCTTGCATCTTCCATTTTGTATCCTCAAGAGGTTTTCTATGTGGAGCAGTTTGGACCGAAACTATGTCATTCACTGACCTGATTCATACATCTTGCTTTTTTTTTTTACCCCCCCTTCCTATCGTGTGGGTGTTTCCCAAAAGTCACACAAGTGCTGTTTGTATTTGCATGGCCAAGAACGGTTATTCCCAAAGTGAAATGGGCCCTGAAGGCAGCAGGACTGTTATGCTTTGGTAAATGACAACATGTTATGTAAGAGACTATCATTTGATTTCAGGGAACTCTTGTTACCGTGTCATCAAAGCGTCTTGGTTTCAATTTCTTTCTTCTTATTTCAGCATGTCGTCTCTCTCTCTCACTCTCTCTCTCTTCCTCTCGTCTCCCTCAGCTCACTTAATACATTTTTAATGCCGCAAACCTTCTCTGTGGCTGTCAGCTTGATAGATGGCCAGATTGTTTTTTTCCAAACACAAATGCACAAAACCAGCACCTCCCTCCGTCCCGCTCTTTCGCTCTGGCTTCCGGGCGAAGCTTCAACCCCCGAGTCATGCATCGGCCAAGAGGTGCATCCCTCAGCTTTAGTTTAGTGCGGGTAATGTAAGGTGGAGTGGGGGTGCTAAACGTGTTTTCATTGTGCGCCGCATCGTTGTTATGGTTGCCCTCAGGAGGCCGGTTATAAACCGCATAAATGTTTAATCACGAGGGTTGTAACGGCGCACCAAAAATCACAGTTCAGTAACTCCCGTGAGTTTTAAAGTCCCTGTAAAGTGAAAATAAATGTCTTGTAAATTTGACAAACTACTGAGAAGTATGTCGCAGCAAATTTAAATAATAAGTAATATAAAGTTAAATTGTTTTATTTTTATTTTTTATGCCTACCTGACAAGTTGACAACGGGGCGCTCTAAACCAGCCACACCGTTGGAAAAACTCCTGTCCACACGCCAGCTGTCAAATCAGACTTTTAAAAACATGTTCCCCTTTCCATGCTCTTCTGTCTTTCTCTGCATGATGTGCGTGCACTCACGGCTGACAACGAGGCACTCTGAAAGGGTCACGCTAGTGGACTATCCGTAAGGAAGATGCATTTGGGCTAATTAGCTTAAGTGCTCATCAGCAGATAACTGCTAATGCGAACGAAGGCGTAGAAAACAGTCGAACATTGTCAGCATTTATCTTCAAATATGTATCATGTATTTAGAAGCAAATATCCAAATTCGCATTGAAGTACCTTGAAAAGAATTGAAGTCCATTATTGGGACTGCTGCATTCTGGACTCTCAACTGCTGTAGTAGCCTTTGAACGTAGCATGCAGTTTGACAGCATCACACAACTATAAAAGCAAGACCTTCAGCCGGGGAGGAAAAGCGAACGCTGGCGGTCTAATTAATGCCTTGTGCCGCTCGCGCTCCCCGTAAGGCCTCGTTAGCATCTCCTGTTACCACACACGAGCTAAACTGCTGTTTTGTTTGATCTCGGGCCAGACAAGGATGGAAGTTAAACACAAGGCAGACCACACATTTATGGACACTGACTTTACTATAAGTCAGTCTAATGGCTGAAATTGTACTGTAATGGCAGATGATCATTATTTTGGACCTGCTTTAACAGTAGTGTCGCAGTAGCTTAAAGTTTGTACCTTATTGTCTCTTATTAGCATTTTGCACACAACGTGTCTAATCACTATTATCGAGCGGGGAGAAAGACAGATGTTCACTGGATTATTTTTCAAACATGGGTGTGCTTTGAGGCTGCAAAATACTTGTAATAGTGGAAATTAGCCTCATTATGTCCTCGCCTTGGATCTGTCTCCCTTTTTTTTTTTTTTAGCAATTTACAAAACTCCTTGCAAAAGAACGGTTTTATTTGGTAAATTTCTGTCAATGTTGGAACTCTTACTTTCTAACTTCCTCTTTGGGCGGAAGTTTATTTTGAAGGAATGCGAAAAGGGAAAATGACGTAGGAGGCGGCTGATTGATTTAGAAAGCGAGACGTTTGAAGAGTTAAAAAAAAGTTTCACGCACGGCTAATTCAACATTTTTAAGATACTTAGCCCGGTTGAAAGTGGCAACAAGGTAAAGAATTGAGCTTATCTTTTGAATAGATTTAGACTTTTTTTTCAGTTTAATTAGCCCGACTTTAGCTGTATAGAGGAAATATGAACATGTCTGATTGACGGCGCCATTTTTGTTTTATTTTCCAGCTCTTACGGAGTAAGATATTTGTGTGTAAAACAAAGGAAAGGAGAATTAAAAGTAAACTTCAGACCACCAGTAAAGCTCCATTATTTCAACCGACGCTTGAATTATAATATTGGCTGCAAGAATAATTGCAAACGTTGAGGTGGTAAGGCAAAGTTTTTCTTATGAGCCGCGAACTGCTATTACTGTCCCAATGCTGTTATTCCTCATAAAAATAAAATGTAAAATGGCTCATTAATTAGTAAATGGGCATCTACTGTGTATGATTTGGAAAAGATGAGCTTTTCTCATTTTAATATATTGCACTTTAATAATTTCGTATTTTAATGTTGGTCTCGATTGTAGAGCTAAGAATTTTCCAGGTGGTACTTGGTGTAAAAATGTTTGAGAATCACTGAAGTACTACAAAGTAGAAGCATAATCAGAGGCTGGAATTGCCTCCATCCGACCCAAACCACTGGACACATGACTGTAATTACGTTTCCTCACAACTAGGGCATATAAAATAGCAAGATGGCGGGCCAAACGTGTGCTACAGTTCTGGTCCTCAAACAGGCCGAGGTTGTGTTTATCTCTGAGCCAAGACTTGCGAGTTGGCGGTAAATCTAACAAAAGGAAAGCGTGGAGGAGACAAGAAATAGTTTGTCATTGTAATCTCTGCGGATGTCATGATCGTGTCACAACCCTGACGGTGTCTTCGGGGCCTTCCTTGTTTTACGGTTTGGGATTTACGTCCTCGTCTTCACCGCCGCGCCGCGCCTCCCTCCTCCTTGGATTCATCCTGAGGAGAAAAGTGTCCTGCAGGCTGCCGCAAAAAGAGACCGCTCTGCCTTTTAAGTGGGCTGTTAATGCAGGATTGTCCCATCGTCTTCAGTCCTTATGCTGTACTTATCATGCATGAAAGGAATTTTGAGATTTGTTATTAAATACATTCTATATGTTTGAAGATAATTGCTCAAAACATGTGAAAAGACTGAGAACGATGTAGCAAGTTGCAAACTCACAATTTCTCTTCTTGTAAATTTGTGAGGTTTTTGTTGTCAAACAAAATGGCCACATTACAATGTCCCAATTATATATATTTTTAAATTGCGTACATTTGTGAGGTTTTTGTTTTCACGCAAATTTGCCGCTTTATGATGTCGCAAATATTGGACTTTTTTTTTTGTAAATTTGTGAGTTTTTTCTCACAAATTGCAACTTTGTAATGTTGCAAATATTCAAGTTTTTTTTCTTGTAAATTTGTGAGTTTTTGCCCGAAAATTGACACGTTATAATGTTGCAAATATATACATTTTTAATTCTTGTAAATTAATGAGTTTTTTCTCGCAAATTGCCACTATAAAAGGTTGCAAATATTTGAGTTTATTTGTGATTGTTTGTGACTTTTTGCCTTAAAATTTACACTTTATAATGATGCAAATATTTTACTTTTTTCTTGCAAATTTGTGATTTTTTTTTCTCGCAAATTTGCCACGTTATAATGTTGCAAATATTTGACTTTTTTCTTGTAAATTTGTGAGTTTTTTTCTCGCAACTTTGCCATTTTATAATGTTGCAAATATTTGACTTTTTTCTCGTGAATTTTTGTGAGTTTTTGCCCGAAAATTGCCACTTTATAATGTTGCAAATATATATATTTTTAATTGTTGTAAATTTATGAGTTTTTTTCTCGCAAATTGCCACTATAAAAGGTTGCAAATATTTGAGTTTTTACTTGTGATTGTTTGTGACTTTTTGCCTTAAAATTGACACTTTATAATGTTGCAAGTATTTTACTTTTTTCTTGCAAATTTGTGTTTTTTTTTTCTCGCAAATTTGCCATGTTATAATGTTGCAAATATTTGACTTTTTTCTTGTTAATTTGTGAGTTTTTTCTCGCAACTTTGCCACTTTATAATGTCGCAAATATTTGACTTTTTTCTCGTGAATTTTTGTGAGTTTTTGCCCGAAAATTGACACTTTATAATGTTGCAAATATATATTTTTTTAATTGTTGTAAATTTATGAGTTTTTTTCTCGCAAATTGCCGCTATAAAAGGTTGCAAATATTTGAGTTTTTAATTGTGATTGTTTGTGACTTTTTGCCTTAAAATTGACACTTTATAATGTTGCAAATATTTTACTTTTTTCTTGCAAATTTGTGATTTTTTTTCTCGCAAATGTGCCACGTTATAATGTTGCAAATATTTGACTTTTTTCTTGTAAATTTTTTTGAGTTTTTGCCCGAAAATTGACACTTTATAATGTTGCAAATATATATATTTTTAATTGTTGTAAATTTATTAGTTTTTTATCACAAATTGCCACTATAAAAGGTTGCAAATATTTGAGTTTTTACTTGTGATTGTTTGTGACTTTTTACCTTAAAATTGACACTTTATAATGTTGCAAATATTTTACTTTTTTCTTGCAAATTTGTGTTGTTTTTTTCTCGCAAATTTGCCATGTTATAATGTTGCAAATATTTGACTTTTTTCTTGCAAATTTGTGATTTTTTTCTCTCGCAAATTTGCCACGTTATAATGTTGCAAATATTTGACTTTTTTTCTCGTGAATTTTTGTCCGAAAATTGACACTTTATAATGTTGCAAATATTTGATTTTTTTCTTGTAAATTTGTGAGTTTTTTTTTCCTCACAAATTGCCACATTATAATGTCGCAAATATTCCAAAAATGTTCTCGTCAATTTGTGAGCGGACTATTAACCCCCCCGCCAAATGAGTGCCTTTAATGGTCAATGAGCCATCCAAACAAGCAAAGCGTTTGCGGCAATATGCTCAGCAGTGCATTTAGTGCCTTAATGTTTCCAGTGTTTATAATTAGCTGCCTCCATCCTCGTTCTAGTGTCATGTTATGTGGTGTTAATGGAGGAATCCATCTGCAAGCCTAACAACCACGCTTTGGAGGATTCTACCAAACCATGCGTGTGCATGTGGGAAAATGACCGTGTTTGTCTGCATGTGCGCGCGCGGCAGGCGCGTGCGTATGCGTCGTCCGTCGGTAGTAAGCCGCAGTGGAGCCCACCCCCTTCTCCCTCCCCGAGACGCCAAACTCGCCACTCCTTCTCCGTTTGCCATTGGAAGAGCGAGGCCACCTCCTTCCCCGGGCTCATTGGTATGCATGTAATGATGCGGCGTATGTGTGTGTGTGTGTGTTTGATGTGTGTGTGTGTGTGTTAGGAGAGGGAAGAGAGAGGCAGGAGCAGTCAGTGCGATGGGCTAGAGGCGAGCGAGGAGGCGGAGGAGAGTGAATGAGAGCTGCGTCGGGGCGCCTGCTGAAGCTGGCTTGAGCCTCCTGCACGGAAAACGGAAGCGGGAACTACAATTGAGTCTGCAAGCGCCGGCAAAATCTGCCTCCATCCTTTTCCCATCCTCAGCATCAGCGTCGTCGCCGCCTCTTGTCGCCGCTTCCTCCTTATGCCCTTGTCCTCGGCGGCTCCTCTCACCACCCTGGCCAGTATATGGATAGAAGCTCCTTTTTTCAGCTCATACAAGAGCAGGTAAGCGAGAAGCGGCGGCGGTCGCTATGGTTACGGGGCTGCCAGCGGGGCTGACACCTCGCTCGTCGATCCTCGGCGTTGATCAATCACCACGGGTAGAGCTGATTGAAGGTGTTGGGGGGGGGGGGGGGGTACATCATGGAGCCATGTGGGTCCCGATGCTGTGAGGTCAGAGCGCGGAGGGGTGGAGGTGGGGGGGGGGGGGGCATGGTTACCTGACAGCGAGCGATATGGATGCAGGGAAGTGTTGAGAAAATGATGCTTGTCGCTTGTGATTGTTATTTTGAAGGGAAGTCTTTATCGGCCGGGCGACTTCTCTTTGGAGGGGGAAAAAAAAAAAACCTGCAAGGGGGGGGGGCTACCATTGTTTTTGCTGTCCAATCAGATTGCCGTTTCTTCGACCCGAAAACCTGAACCCGACCCCGCGTTTGTGGGCTGTTCTGTCTTTGACCGCCGCTACCAAATGAGGCTCCCGCTTGATTGACAGACGGAATTGTGCAGCCGTTCCCTTCAAAATGGGGGGAATCGATTTACTGCCGCAGGGTTGTGGGGGGGTCAAAGTTGATTGGCGCATCACAGACACCCTCATCAGCAGGATCAAGAACTTCAGGGAGAGGTGTGTCTGCCTGTCTACGTGTGTGTGTGTGTGTAGTCATGCACACACACAATTTTTTTTTTTTTTTTTTAATGAATGTGTGTTTGTAGCAAGCAGAGGAAGACCATGTGGGCGGAGCAAGAGGATGCTCGTGGTCACGCTTGTGAGTCATTTGCTGGAGTAATGGCGACTGACTGGTGATAAGTCAATGATGAAAAGTCCATGTGGGCTTTGTCGCTTCGTTGGTTTTTCATTGAGCAGAATTTTCAGACATTTAGGAGAACTTTGCTTCCAACTTTGCGTGAACAGTTTGGGGAAGGATTTTTTTTATTTTTTTTTTTGCACAACGCAAGGTCAATCGTCATCATTGGGTAATTTTAGTGTATAAGAATGTGACCTTTAGGACTAGAACCGATATTGTGAGTTTTCACAACTTAAATCACGTTAATTTATTCTCAACAGTCTATTTGTGTCATTAAAAACAAAAACAAAAAAACATTAACTTTGCTTACAGTCTGTGTATGTGGATTTTAGATGTTTTTTTTTTGTCCAATCAGATTTCAACCTCTGTGTTGCCATGTCAGTCTAATCTTCCCTGGGCCTTCAGAATTAGTACGGCCCAAGTAATTCAAATTATATTCGCAATGAAACAGTTTTTTCCCTTCATTTTTAATTTTTTCAAAAAATTAAAAAACATTTTTTTTTTTAGTCAATAAAGATTTCAATATTAATCCTCACATAGCCAGCTATCTGGCCCACAATATTGCAGCAGATTTCCATCCTCTGATTGGGCCAGCGTATGATTAGCAAAAATCTGTGTATAATTGACAGATTATAAATGTAGCTATTGGAGGAGGTGGTACACTGGAGCATTTTTTTTTTGAACCCCCCCCAAAAATGTATTAAAACAAAACAAAACAGGGATACACCGCAAATAAATGTTTTCCACAACAAAAATCCAAAATGTAGAATCGGTGTAACTGCATTTCCATTTTTTTCCATGGGGAACGATGATTTGACAGTTCTGAAACATGGTCTAAAGTATTAAAAAAAAAAAAAAAAAAAGTATCAAGGCACCACAGTATTTTTAATAATTGGCCTCTCCGGTGAATTATTATATTTATTATTTAATGGAAAAAAAAAACATTTGTCATGTAATTCGATACATATTGATTATTTGTTTTGGTCTAGATTTGTTATTATTAAATGACCAGGCACCAAAAAAAACGACCTGCCGACTGCTTGCTTTAAGTGTAATGATCCCACGTATGTGGCCCTAAAGCGAGCTTCTCTTCAACGTATCCGCTACGCCGACTCATCAATGAGTGACTTTTCAATGAAGCTCCTCAGGCTTGAGATCACCGCTATTGATCGCTGTGTTTATGTGGCCGGTGTGTGTGTGTGTCCATAGACTGTACCGTGTGCAAGGCCACACTTAAACACACCGCAGTCACCATTATGCTCAAGTCAGGACCGAATCAATCAAAAAAAAAAAAAAAAAAAAAAAAGGGGCTGACGACAAGCTTTTTCCACCGTCGGGACTCCGTGCGGTGGTGTTTAATTCAGAAATCAAATTTAAACCGCGTTTGACTCCATATCGGACCACTGATTTCTGACCCTAGATGCTTTTTCTTTTTTTTTTTATCCAATTGCTCGCACACCCCTCATCGCAAATTTATGAGCGTTGCCTTATGCTTCATAGTTATTTATCTTCCCCCCACTGCAGGAATTGAATCAGGCCCCTTGCGGTGGTTGGGGGTCAGAAGCTTTAATTGCATCTTTGGTGTTGTCCTATGCAGTGCACTCTGTAAAATATGCTAACTTACTTTGTCGCTCTATCAGTCAAATTTAGATGCCACTTTATGGAAATGGTCCTCCAATTGGGGTCCGTCAGCCGTAGCTCGGGTGTCGGGGAAATAAATTATCTTGTTTCATTGAAACTGTAATCTCCGTGTGTCCAAAGGCGGTTCATAAAATAAACATGCTAAAGCAATTACTCCTCCTACTTTAGCTTTGAGCTAATTCAAAGCTATGATATGGTCGTGACAGATCACATAAATTTGATGACGCTGCACGAAAAGCGTATCAAAAGAATTAAATTTGCAAAGCTAAAAGATGTATTTTTTGAAGAATATAGTATTAAAAAAAAAAAAAGAGCCCTTTGCAACATGGCCCTGATTGATCTCTTATACTCTGCTGCCACCTGCTGGCCGTTTTTGTAATAACTACCATTGCTTCAAGCATTCTCTTCAGTTCAGAGGCTGCATCAAAGCCTTCTGTATACTCTAGCATAAAAAAAAAAACATAAACGTATTAATATGTTTTTGGGACCATGGTAATATTTATATTTATATAATATGTTTTGGAGAGCAAATGAGTTAAGTTACTGGTTTGGTCTGTAATGTGAGGGAAAGAGGCCAAAATGTTGAAAAAAAATTTCCAAAGTAAAAGTGATTGCTTTATTTAGCTTCAAAACTGTCTGTTTTTATTGAGGACTACAGAAATTGGAGAATATTTCATGCTGAGGAGCTGAAATTCCGACCATTTGGACAATTTTTAATGACAAATATCTACACGATTAATCGATAAACAAAAATAATTATTGTTTATTTAGATGAGCTACTAGTTCTCGATTAACCGATTTATCGTTGCACGGCTACTCACAGGAATTTATTCTTTATCCTCTGTGAGAATTGACTAATATTAGCTCAGCTTACTGAGGAGTTGTGACCGGCTGTTTCTATTTGTATATATGTGATATACTGCCCCCAGGTGGCCAAGTGGATCCAGGTGGATTTGTTTTCAATGTTTAGAAAAAATATATATATATGTTTTTTTGTAAGGTTAGTGTTTTAATCACTCGAATTTCTGTAAATGATTATGGGGAGTTTTTCTATAGGGGAGGGGGATGACACTGCAGGTGTAAAATATATTGCACCTTTGTCACAGTGAACCCTGTGAAAATGCTGCAGGGGTAGAGAGAGAGAGAGAGACAAAGAGGAAGATTGAGAGTTCCGAAGTGGCAACATGAGTGACTTTATAAGTCTTTGTCGGCGGGAGGTCGCAACGCAATGCTGAGCTCGGGCTATTCCCGACATACGCCGCTGTCGTACGTCGCACCTTCTGATCGTCTCCATTGCGGCGGAGAAGGCACCCGGCCGGCGTCTCAAAGTGAGAGTGTGTGCGTGTGTGTGCTGGGTATCACCTCCACCTGTCATGTGGTTATTTTATTAAGGTTATTTATACGATCTGGCGTGAGCGCTGTGAATACTATTTTGACACATTTATGTCAGGCAGAAAGAATGAGGCTCTTACACGCTGTCCCCTTTCATCATCCTCTGACGCTAATTTGCATTGAGCTGCATTTGAACGCCGCCGCCGCCGCCGGCTGTTTGCGCGGCGTTTAAGCGCCGGCAAATGCAGTTGGATTGTTTGCATCAAAGACAATTCCTCGGGTCTCCCTTCCGGTAGAGGGGAAGAAGCGGCGAGGAGCTCGCAGCTATCACTTTGCATTGACGAGAGTGGCAGATATCGTCACGTCCTTAGCCGGAGTGGCGGACTTATTGCCGGTAGGGAGTGGGGGGGGGGGGGGCATTCAAATGGATTATCTGGCGCCTTGCAAATGTGCTTTGTGTCTGCAAATGCCACACAAAGTAAGCAGTTCTTTGAAAAAAAAAAAAAAAAGAGGCTTCAAGCTGTTTGACACTCCCAGCGGAATATTTCAAAGTAAAGCGTTCAAAGTAAACAAAACAAATTTGAATTAAACATTGTGGTGTTCAACCAAGCTTTGACAAAAGTCTGCTAGCTTAATGCTAACATGTAATACAAAACACCAGGGATGAGCGAGTGAGTACACCTGTATCTGTGTCTGTTCAACTATCTAAATGATCGATCTATACTCGGAGGGGGCGTGGCCTAAACCGGAAGTGGGCGGGATTTGGCCGGAAAGAAGTGGGGCTTACATCGCTTCGGTAGTAACAAAAAAAAAAAATTCAATTTCACACTTAAAATAAATGGTAAAATTAAGTGTGAAATTGATATGAATTGATCAAAAGTTACTATCATTTTTGTTGATTTGAAAACTATTGCCAAAACAGCCCAATTGAGATTCAAAACATTGCTTTTGATCACAAAAGTAAGAACTAGTTTGTTTTTTTAATCAGGGGTGCACTGATCACAATTTTCTGGCCGGTCACCGATCTCCGATCTATTAAAATGTCGGACCTGCCAATCCCGATGTTTCCGATCTTGATTTTTTTTATTTTATTTTTTTTATAACAAGCAGCATACACCTTCAGACTTCCAATCTTTATTTTATTGGGAAACATTGAACAATATCTGTGAAATAATACAAACGGGTTGCTGATAACTGCAAATTAAGTAGTCCTCTGAAATAAAAATGAAAATCTCATTCGTCATCTCCGCAGAAGAGGACAGTGGCTGACTTTTTCAGACCTCTGAGGAGGGACATGAAACCGGTGGAAAAGATCGGTTTATATTTTTATTTGCGTAATATTGGGACGAAACAATAAGTTGGCGAAATCCCCTGGGATGCGGGACCCAAGGCTCAAAAACTCGGACCGGGACTGTCCCGGACAAAATTGGACATCTGGTTACATTGATTCCATTATGTTTTTATAATGTCCACTACTCCAGAGTGCCATTTTTTTTTTTTACAGTAAAAAAAAAAAAAACCATTACAAAACTTTTGATGGTGTTTTTACGGGTTGTTGGAATGTATTAACGGCATTTCCGTTCCTTTTCCGTGATAATGTCTAGAATATTTCCTCAGCGAATAAACGGGAGTTGACTGCATTAGCCGCTTAATGCCACCTGCTTTGCGCTGAATTAATGAGATGGGGGACTTTGTCTAATATTTTCTGCTCTTTTTGCCTTTATGACTCGACTATGTGCTATTCTATTATTTTTTAACAATCCCCCGTCTTTGTAATTGTAACTTTTGCCCACTGTGGGACTCAAATAATGATTCTCTTATGTTTGTGTGGTAATGCAGTCTACATTCATAATCCAAATTTTGACATAATTTCTTTGTCAGTTTATAGCTTTTGAGATTAGTAGTAAAAATTTGTGTTAAAGTTGCCAATATTTTGCAGTTGTGGAGACTCAGGAGTGCAATTAAAGAATGATTATTTGTGTTATTGATTATGAGAAGTATCTCCATTTTGATGAAAGATTGTAACTGCTTTAGGGCACTTGGAAGTGAAATTGTGTAATAACAATACTTTCTTTTGCTTGAATAACTTTCAAAAGTCCGGCATTTATTATACAGGGTGTGCTAAAAATAGGTACACTTTTTGAGTTGACTTATTTATGGGTTACCAAGTTGAGTCAAAGATGGAGATTGAAGTTTACTCATTCAGTTACGTTTCCTTGCCCTTTAAAAGTCTAATCGGCACCGTCCGGTCTCACGTCTGACATTTGTGGCTGTTTTCACGCGGGTCCGCGACATGCCCGGCCGGTCGGCAGGCTGCCACTTTTTTTGCAAGCGCCACACAAGACGCGAGCAGGGAGGTGAATGCGGGCTGCTTGTTCAGGGCCTTTTGGCTGTGGCGTCCTTTGTCTGGCTCAATGTGACGCCGACATTGGACGGCAGCGCGGCCTTTGATGCGGCCGCACGCAAAATGAATAAATATAGCCGTAAAATCAGATTGACTGACTCAGGGGTCGCATTTGATTTGGAAAATGGTGAATAATCAAAGAAGTGTTTCAATGTAAATGAATGTAGATTTTTAATGTAAATGAAAAAATGATTATAAAATATTTACAACAAAAAGAAACGACATGTACTTTTTTACTTTACTAATATAATATTTACAATAAATCAATTAACAGACAATGAGTAAAAAAAAAACATTTTAATTGACACCTTTTAGACCCCAAAAAATTTAAACAAACTTTTTATTATTTTATGTGAATTTTATTGTTGCTTTTTTAAAATTTATCTTATGGCAATATTTACTTTAAATCACCTATTCAGTTATTTGTGATGAATGAATGAATGCATTTTAATTAACCATTTTAAAGAAAAAAAACATACAACAAATATTAATGAATAACAACGACACGAAAAGATGCTGGCACCAGATTTAGCAGGAATCATAAAATATACAGTAGGCTACAGAAATATAAAACCCCAACAAATAGGATGATATTGTATTACTGGTTAGGAGTAAGTTTCACCAAAAAGAGGAAATACCCTCATTTTGACTTCTAATGTCTTTTTGATTCATCTTAAATTAAGTAATATATTGCTCGTTTTATTTAAGCCAGTGTTCTGTATACTGTTTTCAGATTTAAATATATGATCTTGAGTGGGTTCGCTAAAAATATCCAGGGTGCCAGATCTGGCCCCCAGGCCACGAGTTTGCTAACCCGTGTCGGAACACTGCCATCTGCTGGTGTCTTCCCGTTCATCTGTATTCTTTGCATCATGTCTTCCCGCCAGCTCCCCCGTTGCTTCTCAAACGCCAATATTTCAGGACGGACGGACGGACGGACGGAAGGGAACGAGGGAGGGGGAGCGGAATGAGGGAGGACACGCTGGTAACCATGGCAACGTGTGCGGCTTGTCAAAGTGTCGCCATCGTCGCTGTTGGTTAGCTCCCTCAGTATGCCCCCCCCCCCCCTCATTCTCCCCCTCGTCTCGTTCGTCGTGCGTCAACCTGCCAGGCCCGCTCGCTAATTTGTCTCCGTGTAGCTCGTTTTGCTAATTGATGGTCCTAATTGGCTGCAAGGAACGCTCCTCCGCCCCCTTCTTTCCTCGGCGGCCGCTCCCCTGTGTGCGCTCTTCTTCCTGTGCAAGGTCACACAAGCATCCACCATGAATGGAACCGCGTACAGTAATCATAGGGACCAAGCACAGCTAGTAGGGAGCAAAAATAATAATGACAATAATTAGATGAGCCCCGACCAAAAAATGTTAACCATAACATGTGTCCAAACTATGATTACTGACTTTCAAGCTCATTTTACAGAATTACCCTTAAAATAAAGGGCTTACAAATAGCAATTTGTCATATGCTAGCTTGATGCTAACACGCAATGCAAAAGGCCATAGACGTGTTATGATAACCCTTTCAGCAAAGCAACACATGCAACCGACAATATAACAATACTCACAGGTATGTGTTCTTCATCCTCTGCAAAGAAAATTCTCTTTGCGTGACTCCACCCTCTTAACTGGTTTGAACTGGTTTCCGCAAAGGGTGCAGACGACAGCAAAGTGTAGATCCGAGAGCGTCAGCAAAATTAAAAGGTCACAGCGTTAAACGAGTCGCAGCTTCCTTGAACCAAATGTACTACTTTCCTATTTAGATAAGGCTTTGGTGCCATCTTGTGGCACTTTATGGCTTTACAGAAAAAGTTTGCCGCCATTAACAGAGGAAAAACGTCTGTCACATTTGCGCTTGCTCGGCATAAACGCGAGCAGATGCTTGTGCGTCTGGCGATGCGCTGACATACGGACGCTGACAATCGTCGCAGGCCTCCCTGCTCTCCCTTTTAGTCAAACCGGCAGCCACATCACGTTGCCGTCCCTCTCGTCTCAATGGCGAGCCGGCTGCCAGACTAAGAGCCAGCCACGAGGCGTTCGGGTTCTCACTGTCTCTTTTCATGTCCGCCGTCATCCTCTTTGTGTGTGTGTGCGTGTGTGTGCGTGTGTGTGTGTTTGGATACTTGGGAGCTGCAGAAATATGCTGACATTTTAGCAGCCTTTAAGTTGCTAGCAAACAGACATTTGGTGACACATCCTGCAAGATTTGGAACAACAGTTGGCCATGAGTAAAGCGTCAAATATTTTCAACAGTCTGTACAACATTTGTTTCATTGTTTTTTTTCTTAACCATTAGTTTTTTTAAAAGATATGTTAAGCAATTGCTAGAAGCTAGTAATTGATATAAATGCTAAAAGCATTAGAAGGTGCAACAACGAGGCACTCTAAAAGTGGCCCAGAGTGCCTGTTTACATACAGTATAGTAGCTGTCAAGTTTTTGGTTGGTTAACGCCCTCCTCCCGATTCCGCCTTTCTCTGCATCACA
Source organism: Vanacampus margaritifer (assembly GCF_051991255.1). Lineage (NCBI taxonomy): Eukaryota > Metazoa > Chordata > Actinopteri > Syngnathiformes > Syngnathidae > Vanacampus > Vanacampus margaritifer. The sequence goes on from NC_135449.1 coordinate 3,019,578, forward strand.
TGCAAGCACTCACAGCAGACAACGAGGCACTAAACCTGTCACGCAGTGGCATGCATAAAGGGGTGTTGTGGGGGCCACCGGCCCCAGGCATCTGAAATCTGAATAATGTGCCCTAATGTAAAAAGTGTTCACAACAGTAACTTTTGTGAAATAGTCCTCAAAATAGATGATACAATTGTGAAATATAAATTGGAGAAATGAAAATGCTTGTGGAAAGTGGTAAGTACAAATGAGTGTCATATAATTAAAAAAATTTTAAAAAAAAATGAGAACAGAGCGGGAGTGGGGGGGGGGGGAGGTCACTCCTTGACCTCAGGGAACATGTTTTTTTTTTTTTTTCAGAAGAAAATAGAATTACAATCAGGTGTAATTGCACATCCACTGCAGAAGGTGTCAGTGGCGCCCTCATTATCAGATGGCGTACTTAACAATTTCATAGACAAATGACACTATAGTCGCGGAGGAGAGTTGCGGATGTGAATTTGTGAAATATTGTCTTCATCCTGGGGGGGGGGGGGGGGGTGTAATGAAATCATTACAAGCGATCGTTGATAAGGAGCGGAAATTTGGTTGCTCATCTTTCAAATCAGTTTATTTTTTTATGTTCATATTGGGGTTACAGTCAGTGCATTTTTCTTTCTTTTTCCCCCCGCTGTCCATTTTTCTTGTCCCTGGTGGGCACCCGAAACATCAGCAGGGCTGACTAAGTTGCCTGGAGGGAACCATGTTCTAACAAACGGGCATAGAATCCACACTTAAAAGGATTATCTTATTGGCTGCTTTTTTTTTTTTTTTTTTCCCCCATTCCTTGTTTTGTATTTTATGTTTGTTTGTTTTTCGCCTTGCGGATGTGCGTTTTGCTTTTTCGATTGCAGCCAATCAATGTGGCGTGCTGAGAGGGTGATAGCGGCGCACGGGTGTCGTCGCCCTTGCGCACAAAAACGCATGACATTGGGAGAAAATATGGCAACAGGGAGTGTTTGTATCCAGTATCTGTTCATTGTCTGAGTTACTTAAGTTGTGTGTCTAGTGTTATGAATACAAATCAACTTATTACCAGCAGCAGCTGCATGAAAAAAGCCGCCTTTTAGACGAGTCCATTACTTGCCGCCGCTAGTGCGGCGCTCTCCGGTGAATAAACACTTCCTGGAAAATATGAATACATTACGGAGACTGCATATTATACGAAAAGAAGAAATGGTATAATGGGTTACCAGGCAACAGCTGTCATGTTTTAGTGCCGGCGTAAATGTCGTGAGTGCAAAGCTTGAACAAGCTAAATGCTAATGTGTCTTCTCGCTTGCTTGTTCGCTTGATTAGATACGATGTGAAAGAATGCAGTGGTGGCTTGAAATATAAAAAAAAAAAAATAGCACAATTTATTGTTTTAAAGCACTCGGTAAAGACAGTTAAATGCAATGTAAATAATTTGACATTGTGCTGCTCCTTCTGGCGTACACGCCTTGGCCACCAGGGGGCAACATAATATATGCCCTTAACTCATTCACTGCCATTGACGGCTATTTATATTAGTTTAACATTAATTTCCACTTTTGTTAACAAGAGTGTGAAAACTTAGAACTTTTTTTGGTGATATTTAGAACAGATATAAAATCGTGAGTTAACTAGTAAAGTCATGCGATTAATTACGATGACAAATTTTAATCGCCTGACACCCCTAATCTTTAATCTTTTTAAAATCTTTTTTTAAGAAGAAAAGATTATAAAAAATTAGGGGCGTCAGGTGATAATTTTTTTTAAAATTGTAATTAATTGCCTGACTTCACCAGTTAACTCACAATTTTAAAAAAAGATTATTAAAAATTAAGGGCGTCAGGTGATATTTTTTTTTAAAAAAAATTAATTGTGAAGTCAGGCGGTTAATTACAATTAAAAAATAAATAAATAAATAAATAAATAAAAAATTATAAAAAAAAAAGATTATTAAAAATTAGGGGCGTCAGGTGATATTTTTTTTTAATTATAATTAATCGCCTGACTTCACTAGTTAACTCACAATTTTAAAAAAAGATTATTAAAAATTAGGGGCGACAGGTGATATTTTTTTTAAATTATAATTAATCGCCTGACTTCACTAGTTAACTCACAATTAAAAAAAAAAGATTATTAAAAATTAGGGCGACAGGTGATCATTTTTTAACTTTAATTAATCGCATGACTTTACTAGTTAACTCACGATTAATATTTTTTTTTTATATCTGTTCTAAATGTGCAATACATTTTTTTCTAGGCTTTCATACTCTTGTAAACAAATGTGGAAAAAAATGTTAAATTAATTAGTTCAAATGAATTTTTGACGTCTATAGGCGTCAATGGCAGTGAATGAGTTAATACACACGAAGACGGTCACACCTACAAATATCCGGGACATAAATACTATTCATTATCGCTTGTTAGCATTATGCTAAACACAATTGAATAATAAAGTTTCATCTCAGCCACATTTAAAATGCAGCATCTCCTGCGTGGGTCAAATTTGCTAGCTAGCAGCGTCCTCCTAATGCAGAGACGCTAAAGACGGTCCAAAAAAGTGTTCCAAGGCGTTGTGGTGACGGAATGAACAAGCGCCGCACCTCCGCTGACTTCACCCTGACGCAACGTCTGAAAACCCGCTCGTCCTCAGGCCAACGTCAGGCTGACGACGGGAAACCTTAATGAGAAGCTCGCGCCCAAAAAAAAAAAGGAGGCGCTTCCCACCGAGCGTGCGGGTTCGTCCTCAGGCATTTTTTTTCCAAGACTGAAAAGGAAGTGAAGTCACTGCTAGATAGTAGTCGATTTGGACCTTTTTCTTAAATGATTAACTTATTGGTGTCATATATCAAAATGAGCAACATGTAAAGTTTAACAACAGATTTTATAACGCATTACAAAGGAGAATTTACAAATATTTTTTTTTTTTTAAATTCTATCCACACCCTACCTTTGAGACCATTTTAAAGCGGGGGCGCTATTTTCGACAAGCACACTCATAGCCTCTTTTATGGCACCCGCCCACTTGAATCAATTACTCCGAGGGCACACAGGCATCAGGAGTTAAATAACCCGCCGAGCCGCCGGTCTCACCGAGTGACTGGCGATTATGGAAACCGCGCAGACTATATCGTTCTGCACATTTTTTAAAAATGGTAAAATACAACTTGACCCCAGTCTCCACAAATAAATGCATTATTATTAAATGTATGTAATGTTGCAACTGGAATTCCCCCAGTATGGCTTTCCAAGTAAGGGGCGGTCATTAATTGTGCGTTTGAAAAAAAATTGTAATTTTAAATTAATTCAAAATTAATGCACTAATTATGACACCCATAATAAATAAATACACGCACAATCTAGTGATTCGGGCGCAAGAAATGTGATCGCAACATGCAGCGATAGTGTTGCATTTGTGCCTTTGAGGGGCGTGGCCATGTAAGTGATGTCATGTTTTGTTTGGTTATGGTTTAGCGTGAGTGTCTGGGCGTCAGTTGTGGCTTACAGCAGCTCCCTGCGTGTGTTGTCGTTTTTTTGTTCAGTTGTTCAGTAAAAAGTGTCTAATGGTGGCTGTGCTTTAAAAAATATATATATATTTTTTTTTTTTTCTCCAGCTGGATCCAGACAACACCGGTTTCATCGCAGTGGAGAACTTCACCAGCCTGGTGGAGCACCATGAGCTGCAGCTGGACCCGTCCAAACTGGACATGCTGTTAGCGCTGGTCCAGAGCAATGAGGACGGCCAAGTGTGTTACCAGGAGCTCATCGAGCTGGTGAGTGGAGATGGCGGATTTTTTTGTTTGTTTGTTTTGGTCCAATCGGATTGCAGCGTCTGTGTTGCCATGGCCATCTAATCTTTCCAGGGTCTTCAGATTCAGTAGTGTCGGAGGATGTAGCGATGTTAGCAACGGGACAGATTTCAAATCATTTCAAAGGGGAAATATGAAACAAAAAGACTTTTAGTATTTAGAATTGTTCCCGTTAACATGAATGCGAAGCTCTATCTTATTTAGCGCTTATTGAAATGCCGCTGCCGCTCTCGGCTTGACATTGCAAGGCGACGCGCGAGGTCACGAGTGCCGTGACATTTCCGAGCAGGTAATCAGCAAACAACCGGCAGAGTCCGTCTGTGTGGCCTTCTGCCCGCCGTCCCTCCGTCCCTCCTTCCTGTATTCATGCCTCGTCCCGCTTCTCTGCCGCCATCAGTCACTTTTCCGACACTTTTACAAGTACCGCTCCCTAATTTGTGACAAACGATGCTCTTTTATTAGAGCCGCTGTCTTTATTGATGGCTCGTTGAGACGAGGACTTTGCGCATCGTTTGTGTCTGTGGGACGTCTGCATTATATTAGAATACAGTACGTGGCTTTTTTTTTTTCATAACTGGTCAGTTAATTTAGTGTAAATAGTAAAATAGAACAGTCTTGTAATTAGGGGTGTCAAAATTTGTGCGTTAATTTTGAGTAATTAAAGTTCCTTAACGCCACTAGTTGTTGTTTTTTTAATGCGCGATTAATAACCGTAATGAAAGAATTGACTCTAATCTTTCTTTTGATGGGTTTTTATAGCAATAGAACACAATATTCTGTGGGCCTTGCAAAATCAGTCAAAATCCAGTAAAACAGCCGGGAGCGAAGGGGGTTGCTTCAGTGAAAATGGCTGCGAGTGAATGTGTTAATCCTGAGTTAACTATTGAAGTCATGCGATTAACTCATTCACTGCCATTGACGACTATAGACGTCAGAAATTCACGTGAACTATTTCTATTAGTTTAACATTTTTTTTTCATTTCATTTCATTTTTTATGAAAACCTAGAAAAATAAAAAGTATGGTAAATTTATAACAGATATAAAATTGTGATTAATTGTTAGTCAACTATTGAAGTCATGCGATTAATTACGTCTGATGCCCCTTTTTTTTTTTTTTAAATTAGGGGCGTCAGGCGATTCAAATTTTTAATTGTAGCTAATCACTTCACTACTTAACTCACGATTAATCACAAATTTTATATCTGTTCTAAATTTACAATAAAAAAATTCTAGGTTTTTCAAACTCTTGTTAGCAAAAGTGAAAAAACAAATTAACTAATAGAAATAGTTCAAATAACATTTTGACGTCTATAGCCGTCAATGGCAGTGAATAAGGGTTAGCAGTTCATCCTCTGATATATTTTTGGGGCATATTTAGAGGACTGGCAAATATCGTATAGCATCTCTAATTCCATTCTCGACACGTTTTGATAGCAATCCGCACTTGGCTATCCGCTACAAATGGTGCACTTTTGTGCTTGGGAACGATTAAACCATGAAAGGCGATCATGTGACCACGAGTTCGGGGGGGGGGGGAAAGGCGGGCTCTCGTTTTAAAAGGATTTGGGCAAGAAAGAGCGTGAGTATCTGGGTCAGGGTGGAATGAGCGAGCACTTGGCTGGGATGTTTTCAACTCTCCATGTGAGCACTGGTGGAAAGTAACTAAGTACAAATACCTTGTTAGGGGAAGGGGAAGTATGGAAAATTCAACCCCCCCCCCAAAAAAAAAATTATTGACAATAATATGTTCTATGAACCCCCACTAGTCTAAATATGTTGTTCTGGTTAATATTTTGTTAGTGGAATATGAGTTAAGCAGCGAAATCCAGCAGTTTTTATCCATCTCAGGGGGCGGCCATTTTGCCACTCGCTGTCGACTGAAGATGACATCACAGTTGCTCAGGGCTCAGGTGACGAACGACCAATCACAGCTCAAAAATTCCAAACTTCACATGTATGTTTATAGTCATGACCTAAAGGTTTCTCTATGACAATATTGGGTTATTAATAGAGCACCACTTAGCCATTTTTTACCCCTTTATACGGTATTTTGTACAAAATTTGGATACGCTTTGTAAGTGTAATAATTAAGTCATTTATTAATATTTTTATACTTTCTACCACTCAAAATGTTCAGTGGCATCAGACTTGTGCAAATTTACATTCATTTATTTTTGACGCCCTCTTAGGAAAATAAAAGCAATATTGTGCTATGAGTACAACTAACGACAAACTTTCAAAAAAAAAGACAATCGGGGCAACTCATTGCCCAAAAAATAAAAAAGGACGCAGCATTTTGAGGGTCTTAACATTGACCAAAACTCATTGAGCTTTGCACACTCAGCTGTGGTTGGTCGTTGCCTGAGCCCTGAGGAACTGTGATGTCATCTTCGGTCGACATCAAGTGGCAAAATGGCCGCCCACTGAGATGGATAAAAACGGCTGGATTTTGCTTCGTAACTCAAATTCCACAAATTAATCAGAATGTCATGTTTAGACTAGTGAGGTCACATATAACAAATGACTGTCAAGAAATGTTTAAGGTTGACTTCCACTTAAAGTATTTATTTTTCTGACATTTCCTCTGGTAGTTTGGGACCACTAATTTTAAGAAAATGTAACTCTGCCCTGTAGGAAAGTTCACTTGCTTGATGCTAAGATACACGCATACATTCTTTATCCTCTGCAAAGAATGACAAATAAAACTGACGCCATCTCCATGTATAGAATGTCTGTATGATACTGCCCCCAGGTGGCCAAGATGAGGAGGCCGCCTCTCCGAATGAGTCACAAACGTGCGATAGCGTTAGCCAGCTAGACAAAAGTGCGATACTAGGATTAGCCAGCTAGACATTGAGTCGCTTTGTAATCTGTGTCAGCGAAGACTTGGCCTCACCTGGAAACAAAATTTACATAAATGTGAGCAGAATCAGGGCGACTGGCTTCCGTGGCTTTTAAAAATATTTTTGGGCTGTTATGGTAATTGCTAATTAGTATTGAGCTGGGAGGTATTGACCGTGCGCTGTGGCTAATTAATCCATCAAGGACAATCGACTCTGGCTGAGAGCAGCATGTGCGATAGACAACATGCAGCGACCGTGAGGGAGGGAAGAAAAGCCCCTCGCTCTTTAACACACACACACACACACGTATGCGCGCACACCTGCTGCTCGCCATTTAGCCCATTCAGCTGTCCCTTAAGGCTGTTACTATCTTTGTGCTTCCGGCCTCAGCATCCATTCCAAAGGGACTTTCCGAGATTTCCCCATTTTCAGAGGTGGCAAATCCATGTCCAGAAAGTAAAAATCCTGCCGCAGTTTAGCTTTAGTCCCAGGTGCTAGCTGGCTAGCTAGCTAGCTCCCTAGCTTGCTCCCATGGTTCTCTTTTACCTGCTTGGGAGCTAGCGAGCTATAATTTTCATATCATTTTCGTCTTGTTTTTGCTCATGAACTAAAATGTCCATTGATTTTAGTCCAGATTGTACATTTTTGTCTCTCCTTTATTTTTATTTGTATTTTTGTATATTTATATGTTTGTATATTTAGATTTTTGCATTATTATTATTATTTAAATATTATTATTATTTTTATATTGTGCTAGCGAATAGCTTAGTAGCTAATTGTCCTTGTTGTTCTCTTCACGTGTTCATGTTGTACATGATGTCATGTCGAATTCAATTTATGGCTGCTCCCATGTCCGTTGTCGCATGTAATTACTTTAAAAGGGTCTCAATGTCCACTTAACGTGCGTGAAGCTGCGTCGCCACGGCAACACACTCATACTGTACTCATTTTGACTCCGCAAGCCCTGTCTGAAAATAGTAACATTGGTGTCAAGGAAGTATATGTCATGTGGTACAACTTGATTGAGGTGCTACGAAGCCTGGGTTGGTTGCGGAAGTCACGTTTTTAAAGTAAAACTGTGCAGCTGCTTTGATTTTGTGCGGCTCGTTCCTGTCAAAATCTTTCCCATAGCGTTTATGGATGCAAGCTGTATTGAACCAGAAATTGTGCCTACACACGCGTGACCGACTCAGAAGCAGAAGCACCTGATTATGGATTGACAAAAGTTGGACTTGTTTCAACTTAGCATCATTCAGCGCAAGGTTGAAAATACTTTTTTGTGTTTTTTTTTTTGTGTGTGTGTGGGGGGGGGGGGGGTGCTTTGTCGCGGTGAGCGTCGGAGGCCGCTTGTCAGATCTTATCACCGCACCCAAAGTTTGATTTGGGGATAATAATTGCTTCGTTGGCGTTTTCCCTCCAGGGAGCGCGATTGTTTTAGCGACAATGCTTGACTTGGGACTTTCAGGTGAATCTTAAGTGAAAGGGAAATACTGCTTTTAGCTTTAAAGAAGACAAAATGTGGGACAGGGAGTTTTTTTTTTTTTTTTGTGATGGATTTCTTTTCCCCAACTTTCCTCCGGTGGCATTTCTTTTTTTCCCCTTGTACTGTGATTTATGGCACCGTGAGCAAACAGAACAGTTGATCTCAGCAGGCAGCATTTTTATTAGTTTTTTTATTTTTTGAAAATATCTTGCCCATGTTCAGATCTCGAATATTGTCCAAACTTTTTTTTTCCCTACTGTAGGACAAATACAGAAAAATGGAAGGTAGAGCGAGCCCCATTTTCACCTTGTTTTCGGAAACATGCTCAAACCAATTGAACAGTGGATACATCATTTTTTTAAATACAGTGACTAAAAGATTTACATCTCAGCGTGTTATGCTCAATTTCTAAAAAAATAAATGTGTGATATGTTGTTACATTTTCATTTTGAATGTTCCAATTCATCATTTTCAACTATTTTGTCTTTAAATGTTTTATTAGAATATGTAGCAGGCCCTTAAAAAAACATGCAGAAATGGCCCTCGGGCTAGACTTTGGACACCACTGATTTAGAACATACGTGCAAGAAAAAGTGGTTAAAATACCTAAAACGATGACTTGAACACGTTTGAAAAAAATTATTATCTAAAAATGTATACAAAAATATTTAGAGATACAAACTAAAGCGCACTTTAAACATTACACATGGCTCTGCGGTCTTAACGGGGTTCCACAGGGGTCAATTTTAGGGCCCCTTGCTCTTCTCTTTGTATTTACTGCCCCTGGGTTCCATCTTGAGAAAATATGGATTTTTTTTTTCCATTTTTATGCTGATGATAGAAGGCTCTGCTTTTGTTTTATTTAGTGTTTATATTGTTTTTAACATTGTTACTGTTCTATTGTTTTAAAATTGTCACGTTCAATTGTCTTATGTTTTATGTATGATTTTTATGTAACGAGAGAGAGCGCTTTGTTTCAGCTGCAGTTTTTTTTTTTTTACATTTCTATAAAGTAATTTTATTCATATTTTTTCCATTGTTTGTAATTATATTAAATTTTTTGGAATCCCAGATGAGCAGCAAGCGCTCCAGCAGTTTCCGACGGGCCATCGCCAATGGCCGCCGCACGCTGCAGAGGGAGATCCTGCTGGACGAGACGGGCCTGGGTCTCTACAAGCGCTTTGTCCGCTACGTGGCCTACGAGATCCTGCCCTGCGAGACGGACCGGCGCTGGTACTTCCACCAGAACCGCCTGTGCCCGCCGCCGGTCTTCATCGCCGTCATCACCATCGTCCAGGTGAGAAGAAGTCAGGTAAAATACAGATACCTGAAAATCTCCTCAAGTAGACGCCCCCACAACTGGAACTGGTTCATGTTCAGGTTATTCAGCCCCACTGAAGAGATTTTCTGGCTTTGACTGTGTGATTTTCCACTGAGCTGCATATGCAGCACTTTGAACCCATTTCAGAGTCAGGAGCTGAAAGCCTCACTCGTAATTTTTTTTTTTTCTTCTCCTCCCCCCCCCAGCTGATTTAAACCAGGTCATCAAGCACCCGGGCCACTACAGAAGCTTTAATTGACCTGCTCCTGTGGAAACCACCATATGCAAACATTGCAAAAATATGACTTTATTTTTATTTTTTTTGCTCTCGTAATTCTCATTATTGTGAGCAAAGAAAGCCCCAGTGCTGTAATAATGATGCTGAATGGCCTGTGATGACAATGCAATAACAGTTCACGCAGACAATGAGTCATTCTTCTAAGAATAGGAATTGGCGGAACTAAATGACTTCCTCTTTTGTGTGAGAAATGAGATCCTCATACAAAACCAACAAGGTAGGTCATGTGACAATAGTGTTAATTAGTCTCAGTTTTAGTCCAGTTTTAATCACGCTTGTTAGTTTATTATCATAGTTAGTCAACCTCATCCCGTTTTTATTTAGTCCATTTTTAGCCGACTTTAAGTCTAGCATTTTAGTCTTATTTTTATATTTTAGTCTTATTTAGTCTTATTTTCTCTTATTTTAGTCCAATAAAACGTGATCTTAGTCGTCTAGATTTAGTCAACAAAAAATGTCAACGTTTTAGTCAGGACAATCATTTCCTGTACACCTGTATTTTTTTGTCAGCAGATTAAGTTGAACATTTCTGATCTAAAACTATTTCACATAAAATGTTCTGATAAAAAAACAAATTAGCAGAGACAAGATTTTACAAAATAATATAATTTTCGTCTTGTTTTTGTTCATGAACTAAAATGTCTATTGATTTTAGTCCAGATTTTACATTTTGGTCTCTATTGCTATTATTTAAATATTATTATTATTTTTATATATTTTTTTAGTTTTCGTTAACAAAATGAACGCTACTTGACAATGAAGTTTTGTTTTGCAAGGTAGGAAGTCTGTCTCCCTCTAGTGGTACACAAAAGAATCACTGCGTATTGAGTACAGAGCCTTGTGGCACCCCTATATCATTATTTGTGATTGCAGATCATCGTGTTCATGTGCTACGGCATCATGCTCAACAAGTGGGTGCTGCAGACCTACCAGCCCGACTTCATGAAGAGCCCCCTGGTGTACCACCCGGGCCACCGCGCTCAAGTGTGGCGCTTCTTCAGCTACATGTTCATGCACGTCGGGTACGTGAGCTCAAGGTCCAAGTAAGTTCGTCTTCTTTGAAACCGTTGTAACCTCACGTTGTCCATTTGCTACACAGCTTGGAGCAGCTGGGCTTCAACGCTTTACTGCAGCTGATGATCGGAGTCCCTTTGGAGATGGTCCACGGCGTCTTACGAATAAGTCTGCTTTATATGGCGGGAGTGCTGGCGGGTGAGTGTCTCTTTTCTTTTTTCTTTTTTTTGTCTCTTTTCTAATGTGTGAATTCAGAGGTTTTTCTAAATACGTGTTTGAAGATCATTCCTGAAAAGACTGACAACAACATCGTACTCAATTGTGGGGATCCCTTCAGGTAGTCCACTGGCATGGCCGCTTTAGAGCGCCTCATTGTCGGCCATGATTGTGCGCATATCAGAGCAAGCAGGAGAGTGAAAGATGGGCTGTTGTCTGTTTTAGAGTGCCTCGTTGTTGGTTGTGAGTTTGTGCACGTGACGAGATGTTGAATAAAAGCTAAATCCAACTTGGTAGCCATCGTGTGGACCTGGGCTTCCAGCTGTGTGTGGTTGCTTTAGAGCGCCTCGTTGTTGGAGCTGTGTTGTGAGTGTGCGCAAGTAATGCAGAGGAAGATGGAAGAGTGAAAAGAAAGGAAAATGTTTTTTGTGTGTGCTATTTCCCAGACTGTGCGTGGCCACTTAAGAGCGCCTCGTTTTTAAGCAATGAGTGTGTGCATGCCACTCAGAGTCAGACAAAAGAGTGAGCAGTTGTGCCTCGTTGTTGGCTGTGAGTTTGTGTACGTGATGAAATGGTGAATAATATAATACCACATAGTACTTAATTGTGGAGATCCTTTCAGGTAGTACACTGGCGTGGCCGCTTTAGAGTGCCTCATTGTTGGCCATGAGTGTGCGCGTATCAGAGAGAAAGATGAAAGAGCAAGCAGGGGGGTCGAAAAATGGGATGTTGTCCGCTTTAGATCGCCCCGTTGTAGGCAATGGGTGTGTGCAAGTCCGACTTGAGAGCCATCGAGTGGACCTGGGCTTCTGGCTGGCGTGGCTGCTTTAGAGCGCCTCGTTGTCGGAGTTATGTTATGAATGTGCAGAGGTCACGCAGAAGAAGATGAAAGAGTAAGCAGAATGGATTTTTTTTTTAATGTCCTATTTAACAGATTTTGCTTAGACCTGGGCTTTGGGCGTGGCCACTTTAGAGCGCCTCGTTGTTGACCCTGAGTGCATGCACGTCACAGTGGACTCTTGGAAAATTTAGAAGACATTATTTTTGCTCTGCAGGGATGCTACGGAAAGTATGTCAGACAAACTGTGGTCCAACATCGAGTCTGAGAATGTTGACTTTGTTCCCCGTTTGGTCCTTTCTTTTTGTATTTTTGCCAGTCAGCAGTAGATCCACACTGACCTACTTTGCTTTTGTCCTTTTGTTTGCAGAGTTTTACTCCCCTCCCACAAAAAAAAAAAAAAAAAATGCTTAGAATTTACTTTTCCCAACTCCCTGTCATTTATCAAGTTAAAGGTCTCCGACTGCAACGAAAACCAACCGCAAATTTTTGCACAAACTTGCGGTCCGACTCCAGATTGGACTTTTGCGGCGGTGTGTGCCCGCGCGAGGTCACGGCGCCGCCACTGAAGGGAACCTCATTAACTTTCATCCTCCGGCGCGCCACTTTGGAGATTTGTGGACTTTTAATGTGGCCGCTGATCACTGGATGGCTTTTCTCAATGCACATCTCCCGCTAATGCGAATTTGCACAAGTCATCAAGCCCGCTGCGCAAATCTCTCGCCCTTCTCATTTCCCACAGCAACGATTTGGGGCGCTGAAAATCTCAAATTCAGCATCATTTGATTACTGTTGCATAGCAGGAGTCTAATTCATGTCGAGTTAATACGTAAATGGGATATTTGGGCTCTTCTGTCTACGTGACTAAACGTCCAAATGCTTTATTTCTTCTTCTCTCTTCTTTGTGTAAAATTGAGTTAGCACCACTCAAATCTTTCTCTGCTCTGTGAAAACACACACACACACACACTCTCTCTCTCTCTCTCTCTCTTTCTCTCTCTCTCTTAAGACTTATGATTTATTGTAGCTTTGTTTTATTTTGCTCGTGATGATGATGACGTGAGCGCGCGACCCCGATGAGGAGCACTCAAGAGTAATGCAGGGTAGGGCTGTGCAATTAATTGAAATCCAATTAAAATTTCAATTACTACAGTCCACAATGACAAAATCAGCATAATCGCTAAAAAAATTATCAATACTAGTTTTGAGTTTTTTAAATGTATACATTTGCACCTTTTTTTAAATTTTAAAATAACAAATTTAATCATTTGTGTTTCATTAACATAATTATAGTGTTTATAGTGTAAGAATTTTATTTGTCTTAATATGTTTTTTTCTCATGAGACAGTAAATGCTGTTCAGTAATTGGAGGAAGAGTTTATCTGATCGATTTTCATAAAGATGTTTATTTTTATGCTGAATATGCGTTATTATTGATACAATTTGCCACAAGTAAGCAAAAATCTGTGCGTAAATGAAGGGGTTCTCTTTAAATGCTGGACATAAAAAGTCTACACACCCCTGTTAAAATGTCAACTTTTTGTGACATAAGAAATGAGCTCTTGATAAAATAATTTTTTCAAGAAATAATGTTTGCACACGTGTGCGCAACTTTTTTTTTTAAAGCATGTTTACAAAAAGCAACATGCTGCAAGTTCAGCACGTCCAAATCTGTGCCTGAACCTCCGCCGCACCACAGGCCTCCTTTCAAAGCGGTCCTCATGAAAACCCCAAATTACATCCTCCCCAAAAATAAAATCTGGCAACTGCACATTTTGTCCTTGGGTGCCGCGCGTGCTTGAAACAGGAACATTTTGGTCATTATTTTTCACGACAGACCTCAGTCCTCGCTCCTTGTCGGTAATCCTTCACGGCTCTGCCGCGCCGCCGCCAGATGAAGGGCCTCCTTCGAAAGACGGAACGTCGTCATTTTGGCGACTCTTCTACATTTCTGCGTTGGCGGGCAGACCGCAGGGATTTCCATTTCTGTCAGGTTATGTGCGGAAATAGGTTATTGATTAATCATGTCTTGAGGTCGTTGAAAAGGCGTGCCAAAGCGCTGTTGATTGAACAAATGTGAGTAATGAGGTTTATTTCAACATGACCCTGGTTGGTCTCTTTTGCGCTGCTGCCACCTGCTGGCCGTTTTTGTAACAACTACCATTTATTCTACTGTTCTTTGCAGTTGAGAGGCTGCATCAAAGCCTTCTGTATGCTCTAGCATAAAAAACAACAACAACTGCATAAAAAACGTATAAATACGTCTTTGGGACACGTAAAACATTAAAAATAGAACGTATGTATACGTTTTTGGGAGCAAATGAGTTAACAAAGAGCAAAGAAATAATCTTATTCGTACAAATTGAGGGAAATTTGAAAATAGTGGCCTGTGCATCAAAAAACTTTGATGAAGACCTTGACGAGAAAAAACAAACAAACATTTGATATCCAAATTTCAATGAGTGTTTTTCAGCACGGCAGTGATTAGCATCCGAGGTCAGCCGACGTCCTCCAGCGCAAAAAAAAAATATTTAAAAAAGCAGCCGTGACGGGATTCATCAATGTTGAATGGCAAAATACTCGCGTGGTGTGTGCGTAGGCAAACGCGACGAGAGCGAGAGCATGCTGGAGCATGTGACAGGTCGCTCTTCACTCGTCCTCCAATGATATGATCATTTTCTTTTTTTTGGGGGGGGGGGGGTGCAGCATCACCGCTAAATGCTGATGCACCATGTTTGCTTTGCCGGCTCTTTTTTTAACCTTCGCATTTTTATTCCAACGTGAACGTTGTGCATTATTTCTCGATTCCACCCACTCTCTGAAGATTTATGTTAATGGACGTTTTGCTCTCCTCGCAGTTGTTCACCTTCCAGCCTGAAAAAAATGTCTTTAATGGAGCTGACGGCAGTATTATCGTCCCGATGAGAGAGACCTCAAAATGGATGCCGCCGTATTTAACGTCATTTGAAACACGACTTTGAAAAGCGACGTAAATGAGACAGAAAAGCGCCTGTGACAGATGGGCCGCCGCCTCCAAAGCGGGTGGTGATGACTTTAAGTGTCTTTCAAACTCTAAGAATTGTGCACTCGTAAAATATTGCTTGTCAAATACAAAAAAACAAAAAAAAAAACGACAGGGTAATTGACCAAAACAGACTTTGACGTATGTCAGCAGATAGAGTGCAAACAGAAAGTATTCACTTCATTTTTCGCCATTGTTTTTCGGTTTTGGGTTTTATTTTATATGATATTTTATGTTTAAAAAAAAAAAAAAAATACTTTTTACTTTTTTATTATTATTATTATTATTTATTTTATTTTAATCAAATTGTGACTTTTATCTCAATACAGGTATTGCAGTTATGATTTACTCTGTGATCATTTTTTCAAGGTTAGGATAGATATTCACTTGACTTTTCTCCATTGTTTTTTCGAGTTAAGGTTTTAGTTTATATTATATTTTATGTATTTTTTTCATTTTTATTTTATGTTATTTTTATCTTCTTTTTTTTAACCTCGGAATTATGATTGAATTTTTTTTAATGGTCCTTCCATAGCCAAATTGTGACTTTTTTTCTCAATATTGCGATTACGATCTACTATGCGATAAATTTTTCAAGGTTAGAGTGTAGTTATTTTTATTTATTTATTTTATGTTATTTTTATTTATTTATTTTATGTTATTTTTATCAAAAAATTATTTACCTCGGAATTGTGATTAAATTTTTGTAATGGTCCTTCCATAGCCAAATTGTGACTTTTTTCTCAATATTGCGATTACGATCTACTATGCGATCTTTTTTTTTTCCAAGGTCTCCTTAATGAAATTTGGACTTTTCTCCTCAATATTGCAATTGTATTTAAGATGTTCTAACAATAAAAATAAAAATCCAAATGTCAACGTTGCGATTCGATGAGAGGTTCAGTAATACCCTAAACTCAAATATGCAAATATCAAAGATTCCATTCTATGTTTTTGTAATGTATATCGCAAACTCCGAAGGTCCACAAGTTGCACCTCCGCCCCCGCAGCTTCTCCCCTACGCGCTCCATCGGGCTCCGTCTCCTCTGGTTGGCGCTCGTGGGTTAATAAATCCGATCAGGCATTCCCGGAGTTTTATTAGCCGTCAGAGGCGTCCCTTTGGCCGCAGGACTGCTGACTTGGCCGCATCTCTTTGTGGCCGATGAATGTATGGGCGAATAAATGGCTCCCTCGCAAATAGAACATAAAGTAATCGGAGTGGAGACGCCCGGTGTGCAGTCTTATGCAAAATGATGCAGGCCATAACAGTGACAATAGGAGGAAGAGTTTAAAGATGGTGTTAATGGTGTGATAATGATTGCAAAGTACTTCCATGCTTGATTTAGCTGGAGGGATCCCAGTGGAATACAGTCATGTAATCCCCTGCATAGTCATTTTTTAAATATATATATATATATATATATATATATATATATATATATATATATATATACTGTGGAACCACGTGCCTTTTTCATCTAAATGCTTTTTAGTCTTCCAACAAAGATTGGAAAAAAATCGAATTTGCTTATTAAGAAACTATATTTAATTCCTTCAGGGAATGAGTGCTAATCCAAATCAAATGTAAACAACTGCGGTATTAAATCATAAACCCGTAACCAGTGTTGCCACTGTTACCTTAAAAAAGTAATTTTATTACTTTCCTGATTACTTGAATTCAAAAGTAACAAAGTTAGATTACAAGTGACTTTGTTAAATTACTGATTACTTTGATTTAAAAAATAGCTAAATTCAATTACAAGTTACTTTAATAGTTAAGTCGCTATTTGATTTTAACAGTAACTAAATTAGATTATAAATTACTTTATTAATTAAGTTACTGATTATTTGATATTAAAAATAACCAAGTTAGATTATGTTACTTTATTAGTTAAGTTACTGTTTGCTTTGATTTTAAAAGCAGCTAAATTCAATTACAAGTTACTTTATTAGTTAAGTTACTATTTGATTTTAAAAGTAACTAAGTTAGATTACAAGTGACTTTGTTAAATTACTAGTTACATTCTACTAACATAAAATTGACAACCAGTTTTGCCGATACTTAATTTTTAACAGTGATGTTTAAGATTTTTTTTTACATTAAACATGAAATAAAGACACCCTTTTATGACGTAACATTATTTTTATTTATTTATTTATTATTGCGGGGGGGGGTTTAGGCAGTTTTTTTTTTTTGCTTTGGCCTGACATATTTAACTGTTAATATTGTTATGGCAAACTTAACATTTCTAATGTTCATAAATATAAGGATTACATTTGGGGACCTTATACAGCCTTCTTTTATTTTTTTATTTTTTTTTATTTACCCGACGTACCGGTAGTATTTTTGAAGCGAGATAACACTTTGCCATCAGCACAGAATGTGTAACGTACCTCAAAATAGTGACTGTGTTTTCAGCTTGTTTCCTTCATTGTTATTTTTGTTAGCATTTTTGTTTTGTCACTCACTGCTGCCCTCAAAAGGCAGTTAATAGCACTGTGACTAGAAAGTGGCCGTTTTGTGTGAGTTGTTAATTGCTGGATAGTATCGAATTGTGACTTTGCAAAGTAGCTGTAAAAATAAAAAGAAAGTATTTTGGGTTCTGGCTGTGTTTGCACAAGATCGACGGCGAGCGAGAAGCGTCCGGCCTCAGATCACGCCTGCGCTTCGTCTCGGGGTAAAACGAGGGGGCCTCCGAGGGTCTGCGAAGAGTCGACAGTTTGGTCTTGGCGTTCCGTTTGACAGAACAGCTCGAGTCTCCGGATTAGAGCGAGGTGCTTTGATGGTGCGGTTGACCCCCGCCTGCTCCGCAGCGGCTGACGTGTTTTACTGTCATCAAATGGATGTCGCGGGCTCGCCGGGAGATTTGTGGACGTCGGCGACGATGACGGCGCTACTAAATAATCTGCGCGTGAGATGCAAGGCGTCTGGAATTAATCGCGCACCTCCCGGCTCCGCTCCCGCAGGAGTGTGAGACGCCCGAATCTTAAATCCTCGCTAAGCGGGAGAAGCCACATGACACGGGTCTGTTTAATATTCATGCATCACATTTGGAAGGTCTAACCGAAGCAGAGCAAGTTTTTTTTTTTTCTAATATTTTTCCATGGAATTGTACCATTTGTATCTGTCTATTATTTTTAATTTCGTAGCATTTTCTTGGCTGCACTGCTTCCAGCACGTTGCTGTTATTAATTTTTTTTTTGACCAATCAGATTCCATCCTCTGTGTTGCCATGTTAATCTAATCTGCCCAGGGCCTTCAAAATCACTCAAAGAAGCAATGAGTCGACCAGATGGCAAATTCATCCTCACAGGCACAATTTGCTGGCCCGTCTTCTGATTGGTTGCAACTAGGGGTGTCAGTCGATTCAAATTTTTAATCATAATTAATCGCAGGACTTCAATAGTTAACTCACGATTGGCTCGTTTGGCTACATCTTTTAGTCATCGATACAGTAATTTCATAATAATTCATAAAGTCGAGGTAAAATTAAAAAGATGTACTGTAAAAAACGAGTGTGATATTGATTTGCGTTTAGGTCATTTTTCTGCCACTAGATGGCATAATTGCATTTGTAAGACTTTGGTGCCAGCTCAGTGCATTTTTTCTTCTATCTTATCTTTAACATGAAGTAACTTGTGAAATTCTGCACATTTTTAAAATCGGAAAATACAACTTAACCCTGGTCTATAATATCTGCTCACTGAATATTGTATTCTACGGTTATTTATCCACAGAATCGAAAAAATGAAAGAATAGATAGACTGCCTTCTTTTACCTGAAAGAGAAAACTTTGTTTCAAGTTTTTTTTGCATAATTCCAGGGTTTTGATTGCAATATCTATCTATCTATGTCTAAGGCGTTTTGCATCACGAGTTAGCATTTTAAGCTAGTAGCAGGCAAAATTGTGTCGTTTGCTTAAATACGTGCGTAATTCTCCTTGGGTCATGTTTCGTTTGACAGAAAATGTCATCCAGGTGTGGCCAATAGTGAACGAATGTAACTTTAAGGAGCAAATATGATATGAAATTTTATGTCGTAAATGTAGGTCAGCGTTTCTGCTAATGTTTGAGGGTCCGCCGCCGCCGCCGCCGCCGCCCACTTCAATTCTTGGTCTTTCTTTGAAGTGCTGCGCCACTCGCACATATGGCGTGGAAATTGTCATTTTGCCCGAGCAGCCGAGAAAATGGGGCCGTCTCCGCCGGTGTGTAGTATCAGCCTTCATCTGCGCCCATAAATCTTCACAAAAGCAGCACCCACAGGTGCAGCGGCGAGGAGAGATGAGCGACTGCGTAGCGCCGCCGCTCTGATTACCATCCGTCTTTCCGCCATCGTCCCGCCTCGGGCCCGCAAAGTCTTCTTTTGAGACCGTGTTTACTCTTTTGTACCCACACGCTGAAATTGTGTGCCTTACAGATTTGACATCTCGGCCTGCAAGTGTAATTAAAAAGAGGCTGTTTTGTTTTATCAGCCCTCTTTGCGCTTCCCTTATCAGCTCATTTGCATAATTAACAGTTGGCTGACGCCGGCATCTTGACACCGTGATTTCTCCTTGCTCGGAATTCCGACCGGCTCTGGGATGTCGCATAGCGCGCGGGGACTGTTTGCTAGCTTAGCAATAGCGATAGAAATGCTGATTATGTTTTGCTAATCGAAGTTAGCGGTGACAAGCTGTGCTCTGACCAACCAATCAGAGGACTGAAAAGTGCGGATGTCATCGAGGGCCAGTTTGTCGCTGTGAAATGTGATCGGTTAAAATATTGATGACAAATGTTTTTGTTTGTTAAGTTGTGCCGGAAAGTGTAACACATTTATTTTTTTGATTGCCTCCTCAGTGCTGCTTTTTGGAAGGATATTGAAAATTTGTAAATTAATAAATTGTTTTAGTAGGAAAATTTTATATCCGTAAATTTCTAAACTTGAAACCTTTATTTAAATTATTTTTGATGGAAATTGACAATTATTTTAAGTCTCAAGAAATGTCATTTGATAATTAATAGCCATGCAGAATTATTATTATTTTTAAACAACTCTTGGAGCTGCCCAAATGTTATTGTTTATGATTTTTATTATATTATTTTTATTTTTATTTTTATTTTTATTTTTATTTTTATTTTTATTTTTATTTTTATTTTTATTTTTATTTTTATTTTTATTTTTATTTTTATTTTAATGTAGTATGTGAGTCATGTAAATGTGTTAGACTGGTATTTGTGTTATTCTTCTATGATTAATAAATGTTTTATTTAAATAAAAAACAATACATTTGATTGTTTAAAAAAAAACAAAACTGTCCCATTGCTAATGCAGTTTATGTTCCATGTGCCAGCATTACTAATTGTAACGGCCTGGGCAGATTAGATTACCATGGCAACACATACAGGCTGAAATCTGATTGGACAACAAAAATAAAATGTACTAGAAGCAGTGCAGCCGAATAAAATGCTACAAAATGAAAAAAATAGACTCTTGGGCATAAATGAATACATTTTCATAGAACAAATATTAGGATTCAGGTTGTAAAGTCGGCCCTGAGCAGCCACTTTTTTTTTTTTTTTTTTGCACTATTTTGAGAAAGGCCCAAAGCAAGGTGACTGGTGCGAGGCTGCCTGATGAGTAATCTGACCCCCTTTTGTTTCCTTCCCATACTCGAAAAACCCTTCACGCTCTCTGGACAGGACAGCCGCTTCTCACAATGAAAAATCTGACAATGTCGTTTCATTTGTCACACTCAAAATAACAGCAAAAAATAAATTTAGAAAAGTCAGGATATGTTTCTCTGCGTTTTTCTTTTTCTAACTTGGTCTAACGTCTCCCCGGCAGGTTCACTGACGGTGTCCATCACTGACATGCGCGCTCCGGTGGTGGGCGGCTCCGGCGGGGTCTACGCGCTCTGCTCGGCACATCTGGCCAACGTTGTCATGGTAACTGCTGTCGTCGTCGTCGTCGTCCTCCTCACCTCCATTGTGGCGCAGGGGGAGTTTCTTTCTTTCTTTCTTTTTCTTTTTTTTTTTGGTACCATTTCAATGTCACAAGCTTCCTGTGAGTGCGGGCTGATATCACAGGGGGAAAATGGAGGCTTTCAGTGCGACTGTATTGTTACGAAGAATTTAAGCTTGATGAGGGCGAAGTTTGTGCTTGGATTTTTAAAACGGATCAGGTCTTGTTTAGACGAGGGCGAACTAAAAATGAGTTCAAATGCAAGTGAACAAGTATATCATTAAATTGGACTCAGAAAGTGCTTTAAATGGTCAAATACTGAGTCGTGAACATTATACAGTTAAAATAATAAAAACTCCTCAAAAGATTTTGCAGGTTCAATTAAAAATTTCCTCAGCATAAGTCCATAAAATCTTTCTTGGGGATGATTGTCAAACAAGCGAATCATCTTTTTTCTTGAATTGGGGAAAAACATCCATTTTTGAGTTGATGTTTGTTAATGCGTGCAGCACAACAGCTGAATGCCGCTTCACCGTGTTTGCTTTGAAACCTGGTATCCACTAACTGAGTGTGAAAAGAGTTGAGAATGGAGTATGGAATTCTGTCCTCTTTCGGCAGCCTCCACGAGTACCTGATTTTTGTGGCCCCCGGAAATCTCGGGGCCCCAGGTAAGTCTGCCCCTGATCAAAAGAATCAAATCAATCAACGATCAATTCTTATTTTGATATTATTATAGTCAAACGGCTGTCAGTATCCAACTGATAATTATCCACTAGCGAGCAGACTCTTCCATAAATTATTAAGTTGTGTTTGTTTGAGTCCCCTGCAAAGTAAGCAGTCAACTCCCTCGATGGTGCTGCTGTTTTTTTTAACCATCTTGTTGAATTATTTGCGCGTCAGACTTTACACGTGGAACGCCTTTGCGCGTACTCCCCGACTCCCTTGCCGAATGTGACGAATCACTTTAACTAGTTGCGGAGCGCGGGGCCCCTCCAGATGCCAGCAGGGATGTGCCTCAAAGTGGCCCCCCAGCAAGGGAAAAAAACAAAAAACAAAGCAGCAGACAACAGCTTATTTGCTCGCTTACGTCTTCTGCTTGTCGGGGAAATCCTTTCGGTCGCGTCTCCTTTTTGCTCACATGACTTTCCTCCTGGGCGCTTTTAGTTGAGGGAGATCTTCAACCATCTGCCAGCATCATCATCATCATCATCATCATCATCATCACCCGGTCTGCTCTCAGGACATTTTTAGTTGAAACCCGTGTGGGACTGTCAGAGGATTTTTTTCATCTTAATATTTGCTACTAGTCTACTTCATTTATGAGACTTTGTCCTCACTCATGTTTTGAGATTTAAATAAAGGTTTGAAACTCACAGCAAAAATACACATTTGCTATTCGTTTTGACATTAGCCAACGAATGTTACTCATCACTCGTTCAAAATACTCGAGTGTAGCCTCACCGGCGTGTCAACACACGCAAGGGTTAACTTTTTGAGTAAAAATAAAATAAAAAATACTTTAACCTCAAGAATCTCACCCCATACCCTGATGACAGAAAAAAAAGTTTTTTTCCTTTCTTTTTGGTCCCTATTTGATTCCGTTGCTACTAGACTCATCCTCGCTAGCGCTAAGCTAGTTCGTCTTTCAAGTCCGACATCCAAGTTTGAAAACTGCCTTTCGTTTTTTTGCTAGCATGATGTTAGCTGGGAAAACAGTGAGACGTTTTATTTGTATATATATATATTTATTTATTATTATTATTATTATTATTATTATTATTATTATTATATATAAAAATTCCCGTTGCTAGGATGGCGTTAGCCAGCCAACAGAGAAGCGTTAGCCATAGCAAGGTGTTAGCCAGCCAAATATATCCGTTGCTAGGACAGCTGGCCAAATATTCCCATGACTACTAGCTTAAAAAAAATAAATAAAAAGTACAATTAAAAAAATGTTTCAGTCACTATAATATAATGCAAAGTTTTGAATGTTTAATTTGATATTATGTTTTTATTTATTTTACCGTACCCAAGTGACCCCATACAGCAGTGCTTTGAGGATCACCTCACTATCATTATGCCCAACATTAAAATACAGCAAAACGGAAAACAACTGTACTTAAATAATAGTCCAATTTGGATCAGATTTCACATGAAGGTTAAAATAAATAAATAATCATTATTATCATAATTTAAAGACTGAATAAAAATGTATTTTACTAATACATCTCAAACTGTTTTGGGGGCAGTGATTCCTTTGCGTGCCTGTAGAGGGAGCCAAAGCACACTTTGGCAATCACTGCACAAGCGATGTTAAAGTCTGATTGTTAATCCTCTAATCATTCACTTTCAATTTCTGAGGGAATTTCCTTTTGTAGTGTGAAAATTACAATCAGCAGCCACAAAGTTGGATGTCAGCACGTTTGATAAAGATGATCTCATTTCCATCTTCCCCCCCCCCGACATGAAACGGCCTCCCGCTGGGGTGACCTCCTTCCTTCATGATATGAATCATTTATCTCTCCTAATATTGTGACTTTGAAGGCCTCTTCTTGCCACAAAGCGTTATCACCATCTATTTTTGGCCTCTGTTTTTTTTTTTTTTTTTTTTTTATCTTGCATGCCTGCGCTTGCCAGGGAGGAGGCTGAAAAAGTGGCCCTGGGTCCTTCACCCACAATTCCTCACCGTCGAGACACTTAAGCCATGTGATTGGCTCCGTTATTCATCCGGGGAAAGTAAAGGCCGATAGTCAACGATAGGATGCGCTTTAGTGCCCCCTTGCCTGTTTAATTAGTGGAGCTCTAATTAACCGTGGACCGCGCAGAACGGCGAGCAGGTGCACGCAGTCGGGGGCTCGTTCCAGTTAAAGTGGATCGTCGTTGCGTTCTCTGCCGTCAATATGTTCAAAAAGAGCAAATGGGATGTTTTGTGCCAAGCTGCTAATAAAGCGATTGCTCCTGTTGTGTTGCAGAACTGGGCCGGGATGAGGTGCCCGTACAAGCTGCTCCGCATGATCCTGGCGCTCGTTTGCAGTAAGTTAGCATGGCTCAATCAAAGTCAATTCAGAGGTTTGTTTCTGAATACACGTTTGAAGGCAATTGCTGGAAAGTATGTGCAAAGGCTGAGAACTAAATTGTGCAGATATCATCTGGGACGAAGGGGCAGGCTAGAACAGGTTTTGGTATTTTCACAGCCACTTAGCATTTAACTCATTTACTCCCAGCCATTTTCACAGAAGCAATCCCCTTCACTCCCGGCTGTTTTACTGGATTTTGACAGATTTTTGCAAGGCAAGAAGAATATTGTGTTGTATCTATTGCTATAAAAGCATGCCACCTACTAAAAGAAAGATTAGAGTCTCTTCTTTCATCAGGAAAAAAAGTACATTCATATCTGTTTCCGTTTTGCAGCAATTAGCATTACAATATAGCTAAGTTTCATCATTGTTCAGGAATCTATTTAAAACACTGGGGAAAAGAGCTATTTTGCTCTGCTGCCACCTGCTGGTCATTTGTCTAATAACTACTCCATCTGGTGTGCCAACGTTGGCCACCAGAAAGTAGTACAATGCAGTCATGCAGGCGCAAACAAAGAAGGTGCAGCAATTAATCGACAACTATCGGAATTTCAGCTTCTCAATAGTAAATATTGTCTGATTTCTGAAATCCTTCATGACATTTTCTGGCATGTTACGAACTAAACCAGTTACTGAATCAGTTCATTTGTTAATTGATAGGTCAATTTGAAATATTGTCCTGTTTTTGAATGAAGGGATGGAAATGACTGCATGTTTTTTAATCCGATTGATCGATTATTAAAAGAATTGTTAGTTGCAGCCCTACTTGTGAGCATTATGTTATCTGTCAAATATCCGTTGCTTTAAAAAACACTATCGATGCTAACGTTAGCATGTCAATGACATTTTGCATTGTTTGTTAGCATAAAGGTAAAATGACTTTCTTGAAGCAAGCGTGTGATTTTTTTTTTTCTCTCTTCTTTCTTTGTGTGGTGCAGTGAGCTCGGAGGTGGGCCGAGCGGTGTGGCTGCGCTTCTCGCCGCCGCTGCCCTCGTCCGGGCCGCAGCCCAGCTTCATGGCCCACCTGTCGGGCGCGGTGGTGGGCATCAGCATGGGCCTGCTCATCCTGCGCAGCTACGAGGAGAGCCTGCAGAAGCAGTGCTCCTGGTGGGTCATCGTCTTCTCCTTCATCACCTTCCTGCTCTTCGCCATCTTTTGGAACATCTTCGCCTACGAGCTGCTGGGCGTGCAGATCCCGCCGGCCCCCTGATGACGTCTGACTTCAGAACAGGTTTTTTTTTTTTTTTTTTTTTTTTCCTCCTTTCAAATCACCCCTTTCGACATGAGAATCATTGGACGGACATTTTGCAAAATGAAGACGTATGTCTCTTTTATTAAAGAGGGTAGCAGCAGAACGAGTTCCTCGCGTCCGTTTTGAGGAGCTTTTTGTCTTTTTTGGACATTTCGTGCCTCTGGTCAAACAAACAAGGAGAAATGCCACACGACAACAAAAATCCTTACACATGCTGAGCAATTTAAAACATCAGTTTAATTTATAAGCTTTTATCACCAAGATGGCTGTTATTTCAATCAACGAGGGGTTAATTGTCACGTTGTACCGACACTGTGGATTTAAAAAAAAAAAACGTATTTGAGACAAATATCAAGGATGTGGAACAGAGGTGGCAGAAAGTAAAAACCCTGCCGCAGTTTGGCTTTAGCATTTGATGCTAGCTAGCTAGCTAGCTCGCACCTGAGGCTAAAGCCAAATGTGGCAGTTTTTTTTTTTTTTTACTTTCTGGACCTGGGTTTGCCACCTCTGACGTGGAATAAATGCTTCAGTAAACGGCTTCCCATAATTCTAGCCGCAGGAGGTTACCATGGCAACAACGCTAGTGAGGAAACGGTCATCACGATGTAATTAATACATGCTAATGTCATGCTTTGAGGTACCAACGCACACACACACAAACGAGCAGCCACTTCCTGGTTGTGCAGGAAGCCACACACGTACTACACGCTGTTGTCAATAGCTCAAAATCTGCTTGGTACAGCCTGTAGACTTTTGAAAAGGAATGTAACTATAGAGAGGGACGGGCCAGGAAATTGTGGCTGTTTTTCATTTGCTAGCATATTTGTATGTATTGTACGGATTTCAAAGGGTGCAAAAAGAAGGCTACGATTGTTGTCCCTCACTTGACTTGATACAAACTTTAGTGCTTTATTAAACAAGCCATAGAAAGAACTCATCGCAGACGGGTAAAGAGACGCAGAAATGCAAAAGCTTCATGTCACCAAAATTTATGTGGACGTATTTTATGCTAACTTCAACCTCTCAAAATATCTGATTCAGAACATTCGCCCCAACGTTTTGGATTTTGTGGACGTTAAGCTTTTTTCTTTCCACAGGTGCTCACAGTAGAGAAAAAATCTCAGCGTTGCATAACGGAGCCACTCTGTTCACTCCCACAACAGTGCAGATGTACCTATGTCTATGTCTAAATTCCAAATATTGGGGCGATTGTTTTAATATTTTCAGAGGTTGACGTGGGAATCAGTTGAGACTAGTGGTGTGCGATACTGCAAATTTTGGTATCGATCCGATACCAGTATTGCTGATATCGCTACTTTTTGAAAATGATGGTGTGTAATTATTTTTTCTAATAATGTATCATCAAATTGCTTATTAACAATTAATTTTCAACCTTTAAGTGTTTTCTTTTAAACAAAGGACACAATTAGGACGTTTTTTTGATAAATAGAAAATACTTTATCAATATTTTTTTCACCCCAGAAACATTACAACCATAAAAAAAATTTTTTTTTTACTTTCTTAAACAAAGTGATCATACACTCTAAAAAAAAAACAGTTGGGTCAAAAATGGACCAACTTTAAGTCAAGAAATGAGTCTTTCAGCGTAAAACAACTCATGAATAGGGGTCAGATCCTTTACTTGGGTCCAAAAATTGGGTCACTTTGTACAAAACAACCCAGAAAGTTGGGTTAAATTGACCCATAAAGTGGATCGGTCCATTTTGGATCCATAATTGGGTTACTTTTGACCCAACTGTTTTTAGAGTGTATAATGTTCAGAAACGACAAATACAATACTCGAGACGTGCACCTAAATTTTGGTGACGACCGTTTTTGAAACGAAGTCCTTGTAGTGAGCGTCATCCCAAATATTCCGACGGACCCCACAAAGGAGTCGCCTGGAATGTGTGTAAAAGTCATTTTCTGCATCGTGAATATTCCAAGTCAAAGGAGACAAAACTGTGCAAGTACACGCCTGTGAAACTTTCTCATGTAGCTCACTTTTTTTTTCTTTTTTTTTTTACACCGCTTGTACAAGTTGTTTATAGTTGACGTTTAGTTTTTGCAGATGCGCACAAAGTCCTCGCCCGCACTGTGCGCGTGTGCGTGTGTGTGCGGGCAAATTACAAACGATATGGATTTCTGTGGCAAGGATTGCATTTACTCCTTCGGCGCTCCAATTTTCACTCGTCCGATCAATAATTCATTTGAACGTCACTTGGCTGAACATTTTATGCTTTTTGCCGATGGGTTCATAAATTCGATTCCTCCGCAGTCCCTGCCGGATGAAACCGTCAGGCGCTACCGTAAGTCGGCCCCGACTATTTGGAAAAGTGCGAGAAAATCAAGCGTCGCGCCGGAGTAATGGATCATTGATGGTGGCCCCTTGTGGTCACTTTGAAATGTTATTGCTGGCCGTAGTGAGGATACAGTAGAGTGATGAATAATGCATGCGCACCCCGGTAGCCTGTAATGAAGAAAAAGGGGATGTCTGAGCGGAGGTTAATGTGCCTCTTTAACTTTTAGATTCATAGGAACTTGTAAAAAGGGCTCGTAAGTGCTTTGGATTTTTGTAAAAACACACACGCCGACTCGTCCACACACAAACTTGAATTTGTTCAAATGGGACTAAGGAAATTCAAAAATGTATAGGTATCTTATCCCCAAGTGGGAGAAACTTTCTCCACCACCCCCCCGCCACCCTTTCCCCCTCCAGTGATTTATCAGCCTATCAAGTCACATGACAACATGGCCGCTGTCAGGATGATGCATGGCTGTAAACACACACCGCTATCTCCCTTCACCAAAGCTGCGTGCTGTGGACTCAATTGGCATATTTTCTCCTGGAACACTCGGATAATGATAATAATGACGGGGGAGGGCGAGGAGGAGGGTTTGGAATTGAGTGACGGGAGCCGAGTGATCCACGTGGTCCTCGCGTTTTTGTTAGCCAAGGTCAACAAAATGATGCTGAAATGTCATTCTGCTCCATTCGTGTAGAAAAAGGCAGCCTCGCCATTTTCATGTTTTGCAAACAAAAGGCACCAGGGTACTTCCGAGTGGCAGGAACTGAGGTGACTGCTTTAGAGTGCCTCGTTGTCTGCTGTGAGTGCATGCGCATCTCAGAGAGAAGGTGACAGAACGAGGCAAACAATAAATGTTTAAAAGTCAGACATGGCTATTAGAGTGTTGACGGGGAATCCGCGCTGACATGGCCTCTTTAGAGCGCCTCGTTGTCCGCTGTGAGTACACGCATGGAGAAAAAGGGGAAAGACCGAGGTAAAAAAAAAATTAAGTAAAAGTGTAGACAGGGGCTTTGCACTAACATGACTACTTTAGAGTGCCTCATTTTTGCTGTGAGTACCAACAAATCACGGAGAAAATTGGAAGACCGAGGTTTAAAAAAAGAAAGAAAATAAATGGCGAAATGTGGACAGGGGCTTCATCTTGACATGACTGCTTTAGAGCGCCTCGTTGTCGACTGTGAGTGCATGCACATCACGGAGAGAAGGCAACAGACACCAGTGGGGTAAAAAACAAATGTTTAAAAAGTCCGACATGGCTTTTAGAGTATTGAAACTGAATCTGCGCTGGCATGGCCTCTTTAGAGTGCCTTGTTGTCTGCTGCGAGTGCATGCACATCTCATTGAGAAAGTGACAGAACAAGGTAAACAATAAATGTAAAAAGTCAGAGATGGGTTTTAGAATGTGGACAGGAGATCCAGGCTATCACGGCCACTTTAGAGCGTCTCATTGTCCGCTGTAAGTGCACGCATGGGAAAAAAAGGGGAAGACCGAGGTAAAAAAAACAAGTGTTGACAGCGGCTTTGCACTAGCATGACTGCTTTAGAGCGCCTCATTGTCTGCTGTGAGTGCATGCACATCACGGAGAGAAGGCACAACCGGGTGCGGACAGGGGATCCGAAATGCAGCGGCCGCTTTAGAGCGCCTCGTTGCTGTACGACCCATGGTGAAGATCGTTTCAGCTTTTGCCATCCGGAAGTACATTTGCCGTCATGGTGAAACGGTCGACATGTCATCGTTAGCTTCTAATAAACATCGTGTGCCATTTTGTTTACTGCCAACACATTTTGCTGTTACGCCCGATGCCTTGTTATTATTGAACAGCGAAGGATAAATCTTCTCTCGTTAGATTGCGCAAGTGTACAGTACCTCACGAAGAAAATCCAACAAGTATTGGAGAGCTGCTTCTTATCTTAATGTGAATAAAAAGTGCAACACAATGACGAGTTCAACGCAAGTCAATCACAAGATCCTCTCAAGTCGGCTGGAAATGATTTTAAATGGACGGGAGAGACGATGAATGCGTAGCAGGAAAGTATATCGACAAAAAAAAAAAAATGTTAAGAGTGCAGCTCCGAATGAGAAGTCAAATATTAAGTTTGTGTAGCAAATGAGTGCTTTGCCCAAAAAAAAAAAAAAAATCTAGTATTGTTCTTCTTTGTTTGTTTTGAGTTCAGCAATCCTGAGAGCCGCGCAAGCCACTCAGGTAGCCATTTTGCGCATCCTTGAGCCGCTCCCTGCGTCCATACAACGGTGCCAAACTTACAAGGTTCAATCTCAACAACAAGCAGACACGAGGTTGCACCCAACACAGCGTTTACAACATTGAGATTTAAAAAAAGAAGAAGATATTTTTCTCTTCGTCACGTGGAAGGATGACAAAAAATTACATGCGGAAAATTTGTATCAAAGTCCTCATGAATTCTTTCATTATCTATTGTATGTACTTTTTAAATGTTCTATAACAGAACCGTTTTATATTGTATATATATGAATATATTTTGTTTTATTTTGTACTGGTCATTGTATTTTGCTTTCATTTGGAAACAATATAAATAAAGAACAATACTGTGGCGACATCCAAAAGCTTTTGGAGCGTTTGTTTTGTATGCAAAATAAATAAATAAATAATATACTGTTTGCCGATCCCAGTGAACTTGTTAAGACTCTTAATTGCTGTCAAATGTCATCAGATCAGCTTGTAATTTCTTGTGTTCATTTCAAATCTAAATCATTTTCTCCCAGGAAAAAAAAAAAGCCTTAAGGTCGGGTCTCTCTTGTTTCAAAGTAAAAAAAAAACGTTTGATGACGACAACGCTCTGAAAAAGCCTTTATTATTACTCAAGTACAAAAAACCACTTGACATTATTTTCATCTTGTTTTAAGTTTCTTGGTTGCTCTGTGATCAGCGTCCACGCGCTCCCCCGCCACACCGCCGCCCTTCGCATCAAGATCCTCAAGAAGCCGAAGCTGCTGTTGCTTAGCGACGGCGAGCGCCCACAAACAGCGCTCCAGCCTTTGGGGCGTCCAATCAGGCTGAGGGTCCGCTGAGGAAGGGGAAAAAAAAAAAAAGGTTCGCTAAATGACGTCAGAAAGAGAACATAAGACACAAAGCTGAGATACAGTTGATGTAAAAAGTCTTTAGAAGTGAAATTTTGAACCTTGGTTCAGTCTTTTGGTCATGTCCACCATCTTGTCCAGGTAGAGCTTGTAGTGTTTGGCTGTATACTGGATGGGTTTGAGGCCTGGCACGCTTTCCAGCGCTTCGTCCGACATGAACGCCGCCCGATCGGGAGCCGCCGCAGCCAACATAGCTGCAAAAAAAAAAAAAAAACACAACATGGACGCCATTCTTCTTGCCATGGTGCAATTGGCTCGTTTTAGGACCCGATCTGCCTGATCCTGCTGGACCAACGGCGAGCCTGTTTGGATTTTTGTGCGGTGCCGACAGACCTGACGCGGTGGCCGGGCCGACTCCTTTCAGCGAGCTGAGTTCGGTGATGGCCGCAGCCACGTCGGGCAGGAGGCTGAAGGCCTTCCGGGAACATCTGGCCACCGCGTCCTCGCTGTTGGAGGACGCCAGCTGCTGCAGGCGAGGCCGGAACTTCCCCCTCTGCCCACAAGGACGCAACTGAGGTGCTGTGTGTGTGTGTTTTTGTTACAGGTTGATATGTTCAATTGCAGGAGGAGCAACTCACAGTGAGCTTCCACTCCATCAGCTTGACCACCTCTGCCAGTGTGACATGTTTATCGTCACCTCGACTTGAGATGACAGTGGGCAGCTCCTCTTGGTACCTGAGTGCACACAACACTCGGCTCACTTCCATTGACACGCACACACATTTCCATTGCAGTCAATTATTATTATTATTTTTTTTTACCACTTGTCAAGGTGAAGAAGCTTCCCAGGTTTTTTGCTCTTGCTTTTGGCTTCCACAACGTCCCAATATTTACTTTCAACTCTCCTCCATGTGGCTGGATGCTCGCACTCGAAAAGTCCACTCATGGCCGCACAACAGCTAACAGCATCGTCTGAAAATCAACATAGACCTCCACAATGTATCACGGCGCTGTTAATTAAGTTTGTTGACACGATATAACTCATAGTCGGCCACACCGCACTCACACAAACCTAGTGAAGATAGTTATGTGACGTTTCCGCATGACTTGGGCCGAACTCTCGCGAGAGTATCGTTCCACTATTATTTCCGGCAATGCTAGCAAACGTAAACGGTCAGCATGTTTGCTAACGTTAGCGCGTGGTGTTTTTTCATTGTTTGCTCTCTCGTACCTCCAATAATGTAATAATTTCACAGTTCGGTTATTATTCGTAGTGTTCGTGAGGCCGAGTTAGTCGCGCGTGCGTTTGCTGGGTTTAGCCACCTAGCATTAGCATCCCAGTACAGCAATCTTTATGGAAATGCAGAGTTGAGCTATTTCCAGGCACAGGACCTCAAACTCTAAACATGAAGGTAAGTGTGTCACAGTACAAAAAAAAAGTGGCCAAACATGCCGGGTTATTATACTAGGACAAACGTGCAGTTCGGTATATTATTATCAAGATTAACAGTAAGTTGAGACCTCGTTTTTAATGGGATACTAATCATAACAGTCTACCGAATAGACACAATAAACAACACGTGCCACCAGAAAAGTTGCCAAACTTTTGTAGGTATATATATATATAAACATAAACCTAGTTTCATTACATGTTTAACAGGAAGGAACTTAAGTTGAAATAACTTTAACATTTAAAGCGGCATGGTGAAAGTGGTTAGCACATCTGCCTCACAGTTATAAGGCTGGGGGTTCGAATCTGGGGTTCAGTTTGTATGTTTTCCTTTTTCTTATGTGGGTTTGCTGCCACTATTCCAATTCCTAGGATAGAAAATAGATCAATAAATCAACTATTTATCCATTGTCGTTACCCGGATTTGCATTGATTCTACTAACAAAACAAGCTAGTTTTTATAAGCGCAGTCATTATTTTTGCATTTGGTTGTGAAACCTAGTTGCTAGATTGGTCAAAAAGTCTCTATTTAAAAAATAAAATAAAAGCAGAATCAAGTAACTTTTTGTTTTGTTTTGTGTATTAGAGCCTCCAGCAAGCTGCCTTTCGTGGGAGGGCATGAAGTGGATTCTGAGCTGCTGCACAAGTTGAAGAGGTCAGCGGTTCTTGGCCAAGTTGGTAATGTATACTGCTACTTACTGTCTTTAAATACACATAGTTCTTCATTCAGCTGGGCAATATGGCTGTTAAAAAGAACTCACATTTTCCCACACAAATATGATTTCAAGAACGTTTTCCCTTTCGTTTAGCGAGAGGAAATTATTTTAACATTATTCAAAATAAGTTGTAGTTTTTCCTTTCAGGGATTTTCTTTGTCAGTATAACCAACAAACTTTTTTTTTTATGAGAATGTACTTATCGATAACCACAAAAATAATATAAAATACAGTAAACCTCAATTTTTTTTGCCTGTCACTTGTTATGATTATTTTTTTATTCCTATTAGCCATTTTCTGAAAACCTTGTCTATAAGTTTGAGTTTTTTGATGCTCAGGCCAAAGCAATAAAAGTATTACTTTGTCGCCATCTGGTGGAATTGTGGTGGTTTTTTGAATCGGTGGTCTTAGAATGGACCTCGTGTACCTAAAGTAAAAGGTCTACATTTACAATTTTCCTGTATTCCCTAATGTTTACTATTGTGTGTGTAAATGGCAAAAAGTACCGAATGTAGTCATTTATGTAACATAGAGTTATGGTTGTGTACATGGTAGATGCATGGTGTTAGTGACCAAATGGAATCGGTAAGATGTCACTGTATTTGGCGTGATTTCTGCAGGAACATGGAGAAGATGTCCCGGGTCACCACAGCCCTGGGCAGCAGCGCCGTCAGCGGTCGAACCATGTTCTGCCACTTGGACGCCCCCGCCAACGCCATCAGCGTGTGCCGCGACGCCACGCAGGTGGTGGTGGCCGGCCGCAACATCTTCAAGATCTACGCGCTGGAGGAGGAGCAGTTCGTGGAGAAGCTGAATCTGCGCGTGGGCCGCAAGCCCTCGCTCAACCTCAGCTGCGCCGACGTCATGTGGCACCAGGTGGAGGAGAACCTGCTGGCCACCGCCGCCACCAACGGCGCGGTGGTGACGTGGAACCTGGGCAAGCCGTCCCGCAACAAGCAGGACCAGCTGTTTACCGAGCACAAGCGCACCGTCAACAAGGTGTGCTTCCATCCCACCGAGGGGTACATGCTGCTGAGCGGCTCGCAGGACGGATTCATGAAGTGCTTTGACCTGCGCAAGAAGGAGTCTGTTAGCACGTTCTCAGGTAGTTAGCGTTAGAGCTGCGGTTGAACCCGTGTTAGCTGCAGGGGATATGTACATGGGTCTGGTAGAAGAAGTTTTAAACATGGATTTAAAAGTCGGCTACTTATTTCATCCGCGTGCGGCATAACAGCTAACAGCTGCTCCACCATGTTTGCTTTGCCGCCCATTGAAATATTTCCCACAGTTGGCTAATTGTATCCTATGAAACGGAACTGAAACTTTTTGTCTTGCAGGTCAGTCGGAGAGTGTGCGCGACGTCCAGTTCAGCATGAAGGATTATTTCACCTTTGCCGCTTCTTTCGAGAACGGAAACGTCCAGCTGTGGGACATCCGGCGGCCCGACCGCTACGAGCGAATGTTCACCGCCCACACGGGCCCGGTGTTCTGCTGCGACTGGCATCCCGACGACAGGTATTATTATTTTCATATATTTTTTTTTTGGGAGGGGGGAAAATGTTCGTTAAATTAATTAATGATTAAATAAATAAATACTTTTAAGTTGTCAGAAAAAGAGAGACCAAAGGTAGATGAAGGTTTTAAAAATTTCCCTAAAAATGCCAAAAAAGGAAGAAGAAAAGCAACAACTAAAAAAACTACCATAAAATGTCTTTGGAATTGCCAAAAATGTCAGAGAATTGAATTAAAAAGGCAGAAACAAAAACAATCAAAAAGTAATAATTAAAATGTTCCCAAAAAAAAGTCCAAAGGCAGGAAATGACCATAAAATGTCTTTGGATTTGCCAAAAAATAGTCAGAAAAATTATTTAAAGAAAAGCAGAAAATAAAGAGTTCAAGAAGCAACTATAAAATGTCTAAAACAAAAGAAGAAATCTAAAAAATTACCATAAAATATCCACACAATTGCCGAAAAATATCAGAAAATTTATAGCAAAAAGGCAGAAAAAAATGTCCAAAAAATAGCCATAAAATGTCCGTAAAGGGAAAGTAGAAAATTACCATGAAATTGCCAAATATGTCCGAGAATTTAATTTAAAAAAGTCAGAAAATAAAACGTTAAAAAAGTAACCATTAAAATGTCCAAAGGCAGAAAATTAGCATCAAATGTCTTAAATTGGGATTGTAAAAAAAAAAAAAAAAGTCAAATTAATTTTAAAAAAGGGCAGAAAATAAAACTTCACATTAGACACCGTTTAAATCACAAAGTTCAAATGTTTTGTAGCACCTGACAAGATTTTTTGTTCTTCATTTGTCCTAAAATGTCTCTTTTGACAGAAAAGGTCACTGACCCCTGGTCTAACATTTTTGATTGACTTCCACTTCAGGGGCTGGTTGGCCACAGGCGGCCGAGACAAAATGGTGAAGGTGTGGGACATGACCACCAACCGGGCCAAAGAAATCTACTGCGTCCAAACCATCGCCTCGGTGGCGCGAGTCAAGTGGCGTCCCGAGTGCAAGTTCCACCTGGCCACCTGCTCCATGATGGTGGATCACAACATCTACGTGTGGGACGTGCGCCGGCCTTTCATCCCCTTCGCCACCTTCGAGGAGCACAAAGACGTGACCACGGGCATCGTGTGGCGCCACCAGCACGACCCGCACTTCCTGCTCTCGGGCTCCAAGGACAGCACGCTCTACCAGCACATGTTCAAGGACGCCACGCGGCCCGTGGACAAGGCCAACCCCGAGGGCCTGTGCTTCGGCCTGTTCGGCGACCTGGCCTTCGCCGCCAAGGAGAGTCTGATCAGCGGCGACGCCAACAGGAAGCCGTACCCCGGGGGCGACCGGCGCTACCCCATCTTCTTCTTTAAGAAGCCGGATCCCACGGAACAGTTTGCGCACGTGTCGAGCGCTCTCAGCGTCTTCGAGACGGACTTGGACAGCAACCGCATGGATTGGTTCGTGAAGACGGCGCAACTCTACCTCCTCGGCGGCAAGCCCTTCGCCGAGCTGTGCGATCACAACGCCAAGGTGGCCCGTGAGCTCAAGAGACCGCAGGTACGATGACTGTCGATGGTCGAATAATTCAATTCATTAAAAAAAAAAAAGTAGATTGGGATATTTTTCGCATTAAATGCAATGTGCACCACAACAGTGTTAGAGTTATCCTGTTCCTCTGCTCGGACCCGACACGTAAACTTGCGCATGTAGCGTTTTTGTGTACATTTTATAGTAATTTTGGGGATTTCTTATTTTGCAATTTTTTTTATGGTTACTTTTTGGACATTTTATTTCATACCTTTTCTTAAATAAATTTTTTGACTTTTTTGGCAATTTTATGGTAATTTGGGGGATTTTGTTTTTGGACATTTTAAAGTTACTTCTTGAACATTTTCTTTTCTGCCTTTTTTTTTTATTCAGTTCTGACATTTTTGTTAGTTTTATGGCCATTTTGTGGTATTTTTCTGCTTCACCTGGTCCTTTTTTGGACATTTTTTGTCTCTTTTTTTTATTTGACATTTTTTTGCTAACAACTTAAACATTTGAACTCTGACAATTTCAGAATATTTAATTATTCTTTTTTTTTTTTTTCAAATCTAAATCATGAATTCATTTAAAGAATGTTATCTTAAAAAAAAGATACATATGTAAAAAAAAAAAAAAAATACTAATTAAGAGCCAATTAACTGCCAGCCAGCCAGCCAACTGACAGCTACAGCGTTTACTGGCACCCACATCACTCACCAGGCGTGGCCCCGCCTTTTAAAACCTTCCAAATCTAAGAGACTTGACTTGAATGTGAGGATGGCAACCCCTAGTGGAGAAAACACTCAATAACCTTGAGCTTTTTTTTTCTGTCATTCCCCAGGTTTCCACAACATGGACCATGCTGAGAATCATGTTCTCCGACCCAGCAAACATCAGCACTTCTGGTCCCAACCACAGTAAACTTGGCACCTTACCACTAATGAACAGGTACGTCTACGTTGCAACAATTGGTCTGTGCTCTTGCTCGTATGCCGATAATTGAGGCAAGAAACTACCTGGACGTGGTCAGCTTCAGCATGAAGGAGATCGGATCCGGCGTGGGCAACGACAGCAGACTGGAGCGCAACAAAAGCGACGCCAGACAGGACAACATCCACTTGGAGCCTGAAAACATCAGCAATAACAATGAAGGTGAGGAGGAACGATTCACGGTCGGGGTGTAACTTGGTGACATTTTTGGGGGAAACGTGCCTGTAAATAGCGAGCGCATTTTGTGGCGTTTGTCTTCAGAAAACGAGGAGACGGAAGGCAGCGAGGGCCAAGCCGAGTACATGTTTGGTGACGCCGAGCTGGATGACGACGATCTTTATTCAATGGAACATGACAACCAAACAGGTCGGAGATGATCCCAGATGGGGGAACCCCCCCCCCCCCCCGCCTAAAACGCTACATGCTCAAGTTTCCGTGTCGGGTTCCAGCAGAGGAACAGGAATGCACGCTGCCCCAGGAAGCCTTCCAGCTGCGCCACGACATCCTGGACAACCCGTCGGCCCCCGAGCACCTTCAGCAGGACAAGGCGGACTCGCCGCACGTCAGCGGCAACGAGGCGGAGGTCACGTGCCTGACGCCCATCGAGTCCTTCTCGCTCATCTCCATCTCGCAGCCGCTCTTCACGCCCGACCTGCCCGCCAGCTTCTTCTGCCCCATCGTGCGCGAGATGCTCGGCCACTACGCCGAGAAGGGCGACGTGCAGATGGCCGTGTCGGCGCTCATCGTCTTGGGGGAGCGCATCCGCAAGGAGATTGATGACCTGACACAGGTGGAGACGCTGATTTTATAAGGGCAGCCTTGAGGTGTCCCTCTGGGATCAATCTTGAGTCCACTTTTTTTTCCTTTTTGATTAATGACCTTCCCTTATTTTTTCAGACTGTTCTTTTTAATTATATATTGATATTTACACCTTAAAGCCTTCCTCTTCCAATCCAATATTTACAACATGACTGGAACACCCTCGTAACGTACGTTTTTTTACAACACATAAGTAAAATGAGCAGAAATTTGGCTCACTATTGCAAATGGGATATCCAAGTCTTTTCTGATTTTTTTTTTTTTTTTTTTACTTGCGACCACTTAAAATGTTCAAAGGCATCAGACCTATCCATACATTGATAGTTTTTATTTGTTTTTGATGCCCTCTATGGACAATAAAAGCAATATTGTCCTTAAAGCGCAACTAATTATCATCTGTATTTATAAAACACATTAAAAAAAAAACATTGGAATATTAATGCATGTGCGCACTAATCACAGGCCTGAGCTCTCGATCCCGAAGAATGGAGACAAACCCAAAAATGATAATTAACTCTCTAGCGCCATCTGGTGTATTATGGCTTTTATGACTCTAAAGTCCCCCCCGTACGTTTAGTGGATGCTCCAGTGAAGGGATAAATTGCATAATTGTGGGAAATGCACTATACAGGTTTACAGTGCATTAAAAAAAAAAAAAAAAAAAATTATGATTTATAATGGAAGTCAATGGGCCAAAATTTGGACTTTTATACACATGTTTACAATAAAAATGTGTTTCCCACATAATGACAATAGTAATTTTGGACGGTGCCATTTTGAACTTTAACATGTTTTGGACTATTGAGTGCAATTTCAGCTCACTCAGTGATATTTTTTTCTCTCACATGCTTTATATTTGATATTAATATTAATAAAAAGCAAAAAAGCCCCAAATAGGACTTTTTCCTTATATGTTTTCAACCGGCTGCTGATCGCACTTTGCGATTTTCAGGAGCACTGGTACATGTCCTACATCGACCTGCTGCAGCGCTTCGAGTTGTGGAACGTGTCCAACGAGGTGATCAAGTTGAGCACGTGCGGCGCCATCACCTGCCTGAATCAGACCTCCACCACGCTGCACATCAACTGCAGCAACTGCAAGCGGCCCATGAACAACCGGGGCTGGATTTGTGACAGGTTAGTGGGAAATAAAAAAAAATAAAAAAAATTGCGGTATATAATACAGGTGGGATGAAGCCGTTTCTGAACTGTTTGCGTCGTGCAGGTGCCACCAGTGTGCCAGCGTGTGCGCGGTGTGCCACCACGTGGTCAAGGGACTGTTTGTGTGGTGTCAGGGCTGCAGTCACGGCGGCCACCTGGAGCACATCATCAACTGGCTCAAGAGCAGCCCGCACTGCCCCGCGGGATGCGGGCATCTGTGTGAGTACACCTGAGGTCAACGCGGACGAGGCTAGTGATCAATCACCTGCACACACACACACACACACACCAATAAGACCTCATCCTTCCTTTAGTGGAGGCTTTTCTCACGCCTGGTGCTGGTTTCCTTTCATGTTAAGACTTGAAGGAACAATCAACAATTGTGATTACGCTTGTACTTGAATGTTCGGATTTGTATATAAACAGATGTGATTTCAGAATTATTTTTTTTTTCCAGACAACTTGTGTAAAAAGAGCAGAATCAAGAGGTGTCTGAACGTGCATCTTTCTATGCAATAAGCAATACACATTGAATGGAAAACTGAAATTTGTCAACTTTTGATTTGGAGTCAATGATTTTTTTTGGGGGGGGGGAATACAGCATCAATATGATGGGATTATATTTCAAACACGTTACTTGGTACTTATAAACACTAGCATTGAACAGTTTTAAATATCAATGAAAGGAAGAGTCAATAATTTGAAATAATTTTCATTTTTAATTGACAATACTTTCACAATGCTGGAAATTTTTGTTGTTTTTTCAAAGAAAACATTCAGCAGGACATTTGCAAAACCACAGCATTTTCCTAACACGCACAGACAGACGGGCAAGCTCATTCATAGATGAGGTGGGGGGGGGGGGGGGACAAAATAAAGACCTGCATATGTGTATCATGTAAAAAAAAAAAAAAGATAAATTATTATAAATTTAATTGTTTATATTTGCTACATTGCTGTTTAATAAAATGTATTTGTAAGTTTTTAATTTAACTTTTTTTTGCATTTTATTATATATTATATATGTATTATTTGTTATCTAATATTTTAATTATCATTACCCAATTAGTCAAATTGATTTTAAAATGGGGTATTCTATCAATGTATTATTTTAATTACAAAATTGATGCTTGTTTTTAAAATTTTAATAAAATAAAAACTGTAAAATAGTTTTATTCTTTTTCTGTTAAAAAATATAAAATAACAGTATTCTTTTTTTTTTTAATAACAGTATTCTTAAATGTTTTTGTTGATGATTGTCTGATTACCAATTATTTAATAAAATTAATGTTAAAAAAAATCTAATTTAGTCATCATTAAATTCTGCAATTATTTACTGGTTTATTTTCTTAATTTTGTATTTTATGTGGAATTGTTTAATACAGGAAATTTTATTTTTGCGTGAAAATAAGAACAATTCAATGAAAAAAAATATACAAATCAACCAATTTTATTATTACAAGAAAATAGAGGAAGAAAATGGCAAAATTAAAGCACTAACGTGACACTGTACACTTGATACTGTACTGTCAATCCTCAGTAGGCGCGATTCAAGAACAGAGCAGGGCCGTGTGTGGCCCGCGGGCCCATCCTTTGCTCGCTAATAGTCGAGAACCACGTTGACCAACGCAAGCGCACGAGGGGTCCCGTCCACGTCTGGCGAGCTCCCGTCCATCGGATGGGTTGCGTCCGGCCTGGTCTCCCTCGACATAGTTTAGGGTGGTCATCTCACCCTCCGTCATTAATGCAGAAGCCACTGCGGCAAAGAATCAGAAGTCGGACGGCAACAAGTCGGCAAATAATTCAATTATGAAAAAAAGAGAAGTTGAAGCAAAATGTCCGCCTCAAAGCTTGGCAGTGATCGTTTTCCCGTACTGACTAATGTCTGTAAAATGTAGTCACGCTCAATCGCTGACACCCACGTCACTCACCAAAGCAGGCCCCGCCTTTTAAAGTCAAAACGCGCTCAAGTTACAGATACGACAGTTGAATATGAGGATGCCAGCACCTTTCATGACCGTCCCGTCATAATGGCGATATCGCTTTATGGTTTGACTAACCTGGAAGGATTAAGGCCTTTCCCAACTGTCGGCCACTTTTTCAGGCGCGCTAAGTCGCCTCAGACTCTGAAGCACAGTTTGTAAGGTGTTCGCTGTTCGGACGAAAAGAGTCGGCATCAGAGGACTAGAGGGGCTATGCGACTTCATTTGGTGACGGTCTTACCCAGTTCTTCATCGTGCAAGTTGAGTTCCTTCACAAGCTCGGATGCGTGTGTGGGAAAGCCGGAAGCTACAAAATAAAATCTCATAAGGCTCATCAAATTCAAACACAAATGTTACTACATCAATATGTACAATGGTTTGTGTTACTAATATTTCCATTTTTATTGTTTACAAGAAATCAAATATACATTTCAGTTAACTCATTTGCTCCCAAAAACGTATAAATATGTTCTATTTGAAATGTTTGAAGTGTCCCAAAGACATATTTATATGTTTTTTTAATTTTTTTAATGCAAGAGCATACAGAAGGCTTTGAAGCAGC
This sequence comes from Vanacampus margaritifer, assembly GCF_051991255.1. NCBI lineage: Eukaryota > Metazoa > Chordata > Actinopteri > Syngnathiformes > Syngnathidae > Vanacampus > Vanacampus margaritifer. Next base: position 3,060,761 of record NC_135449.1, read on the forward strand.
CTCTCAACTGCAAAGGACAGTTGAAGAAATGGTAGTTATTACACAAACGGCCAGCAGGTGGCAGCAGAGCAAAAGAGATCAACCATGTTGAAAAAAAAAAAAAAGCTCTTTTCCCCTGTGTTTTAAACAGATTTGTGAATAATGATGAAACTTAAGTTATATTCTAATTGCTACAAAACAGAAACGGATAGAAATGTATATATTTTCTTTTGGTAGGTTCCATGTTTTTATAGCAATAGAACACAATATTCTGTGGGCCTTGCAAAATCAAGTTAAACAGCCGAGAAGAGCGAAGGGGCTTGCTTCAGTGAAAATGGCTGGAAGTGTGAATGAGTTTAATCAATTTTGGGGGAAATGACAGGACACTTGCCTAATGTAAACGTTCAGCGGACATGCCGATGCAAAATGTCATTCCCGACCACTCACCCGCGTCACTTTTGCTCTGAAGGCCATTTAACAAGGCGAGCAGTTCCGAGCGACCCGCTCGGGCCTTGGCCAAGGTGGCGTTCATGTCCTGGGTCAGCCGGTGGTTCTCCACCAGCTCGCCGTGCACCCTCCTCCACGCCATCTTGTCCTCTATCAGGCATCCCTCCATCACCGTGCGCAGCTCCTTCTCTTGCGACACCTGACTCTGCAGGCCCTCCGCTTCTTCGCAGCGCTGACGTGGCGCACAAAAAGGACGAGGTGAGCGGATATACTTTTTTTTTTTGTTTGATTGGCGTCCCGGTGGGATTTCGCCGATGTAAGCGTTACCTTGTGCAGCTGAATGGCCATCTCCTGCATCTCGGCCTCCAGCTGGTCAGCGTAAGACTGCTCCAGCGCGTCACTGGGAGGTCGAGCGCTGCTGTGCCACCTCGCGATAGCTGACGTCATCTTGCGCTTCGGCCCAAATAACCTGGAAAGTCCCAAAGTTGTTTTCCTTCAATAACTTGGATTTTGAGTTTTATCCATGAAAAAATACAGATTTTTTTTTTTTTAGATCAGATTTTTTTTGTGTGTGCTTTAGTTATTGTTATTTAACTCATTCGCTCGCAGCCATTTTCACTGAAGCAACCCCCTTTGCTCCCGGCTGTTTTACTGGATTTTGACTGATTTTTGCAAGGCCCACAGAAGATTGTGTTCTATCGTTATAAAAACGTGGAACCTACCAAAAGAAAGATTAAAGTCTCTTCTTTCTATCTGTTTCCGTTTTGCAGCAATTAGCATTAGAATATAGCCAAGTTTAATCATTTTTCACCAACATGTGGGGAAAATTGTTTTTTTTTTGCAAAATGGACGTACAGAAAAAAATTGGGTGAATTCAGAATTAGCACAACAAATATCTAGAAAATTTTACTTACATCTCTGATTAACTCTGTGACTGCCAAAAACGTTAAATAACGTTTAGTAAAATCCTAGGGAGGAGTGCCAAAGACGTTAAAAGACGTTTGTTTCAAAACAGAGGTGAAACTAACAATTTTCTATTGTTGATTACTGAAAAACGGAATAAGGTAGAAACAAACTTTTTCTTTCTGATGAAAGATGAGAGTCCAATCTTTCATTTGGTACTATATGTGTTTCCATAGTCCAAACACATAATTTTCTGTGGACCTTGAAAGATCAGTCAAAATGCTTAAATCGGCTGGCACCCACGGCATCATCCCTTTTCTGAAAACGTCTGGCAGTCAAAGAGTTAAAATGAAAAATTGTTTTAAAAAAAGTGTTATTTTTCAAAATTATTATTTTTGTTTTGTGTACTTAAGCAGGCCCTTACGTGATGCCAATCTCCTTCAGGTCATTCTCTGTCAGGGTGAGAAAAATACGTAGATCGATGTCTTGCTCTTCAAGTAAAGGAAGGTACTTTGAGAAGCCGAGTTGTTCCAGGAATTCGGCCAGATCCTACAAGAATAAAAAAAAAAAAAAAAGGTAAGACATTTTAGACTTTGTGCAACAACTGAAGAAAACAAAACGCTGACATGCCTTTGGACCGCTGTAGGATGCGACGACATGCGAGCACGCGCCGTTGCCGCCGTGGCGACTTTTTCCTTTGGAGTGATGAGCCTTGGTCACGCGGCGCGAGCTGCTCTTTTTGCACTGGTCCGAGTCCTGGCAGGGAGAAGAGCGTTGGTGAGCGACGAGGACGCGACGTCTGTTTGCCGTAGCGTTCGGCTCACCTCGTTGCTCTCCACGGAACCTTCCCAGCCGATCACGTGAGGCAAACCTTCGCTGCTGCTACTGCTGCTCCTCATGGTGGGCATGTCGTTGTCCAAGAACGGACTCTCGTCTGCGCACATTTTTTTTTTTTTGCTACTCAACGGCGGGACCGCAATATGACCCGCATTGACCCCACGGGAGATGACCTCTGACCTCTGCTGCTGTTGCTGTTGCTCTGCCCGTCCAGCTCGTTGATGGGCGAGGTCACGTCGCGATAGCGGATGCCGTCGCTCTGTCCGCCGAACGTCGCGGCGCGAGGGTCTGACATCAAAAAAAAAACCAAAATGGCAGCCTGCACATAAAGCGTCGTCATCTCAAGCGCGGCATTTACCGATCGGTCCTCCGGTCCGGCCGGCGCTTCCAACTCGGAACTTGGCGATGGCCTGCGGCCCGTCGTGGATGCTGACGCCTTTGGCTCGGCTGCGGCTGGCTCGCGGCCTCGGCGGGGCGCTGTCGGAATCCTCGGAGGAGCTGAGGTCTTCAAAGGGGCCTGACGGGTGGCAGCGGACAAACGTGAAGTTTCCACATTGAAATGAATAGAAGTGCCGTTGAAGCCGCTACCGGTTTTGTTCCTCGGAGAGCGCGAGTCAATGAGGCTGGCGATTTTGGTGTAACCGTACAACATGGCGAGGGCTCGGGCCGTCTCTCCTTTGGCGTTGCGCTCGTCTGCTTTCACCTTCTGTCAGCGAATTCAACAAACATAAGAGCAGGACTCGTGTTGGCCTTAACATTTCAAATTCAACCCAGTCGTTTTCTTTACAATACGTTTTATCCATTAGTCTAAACAAGGTACTCGTGATTAATATTGCGTTTATGGTATATGAGTTAAGTGGCAAAATCCAGCTGTTTTATCCACTTCGGGGGGCGGCCATTTTGTCACCAAAACTGCAAAATTTTAAAATAAATGACTAAAAGTGAAAATAAAAACTGATAAATAAATACAAGTAAAAATAAATACAAAAATAAAAAACGAGATTCAAAGACTAAAAACAAATATAAAAATAAATACAAAAACATATATAAATATAATTAAATATCAATTAGAAAAAATAAAATCGCCCCCTCACTTGAATAACATTTCGTCCTGGCAGAGCGTCTGCTGCATGAAATAAATAAATGTGAAAGCAGAGCAATTTTATTTGTTCTCATTGATATTTAATTATATTTATTTTTGTACTTATTTGGGCTTTTATTTTTTGAATCTCGTTTTTTTTTTTGTATACTTTTATTTATTTAGGGATACATTTTTGTGTTTGTTTTTATTTCCATTTATATATTTTTTATATCCGTTTTCATTTTCACTTTTAGTCATTTATTTAGTCAATTATGTATTTTTAATTTGTTTTTAATCAGTTTTGGTCCTCCATACATTGCAGCCATAAGAGACCAATCGGAAAATATTTAGGCTGCCTTCCCCTTAAAAAATAAAAATAAAAATGGGGGTCCTCGTGTGATGACCACTGAGGTGGACTACATAAGGTCCTCACGTGATCGAGCAGGTACTGAACGATGATTTCGTGTCCAGAGGCGGCAGCCTCCATCAGTGGAGTAAATCCGGACCCAGGCTCTCTGTGGGAGAATAAAGCAAGAACTGTGTCATAACGACAGGGACACCGTATGGTAATTATATCGAATGTGTACCTGACATTGGCATCTGCGTTATTATCAAGCAGAAATTTCACCATCTGCTGGTGACCCGTGCTCGTACAATGGAACAAAGCAGTCCAGCCCCGACAGTCTTTCACCTCCAACTCAGCACCTTGCTTTTGGAAACAAAAAACAACATATTTTGACTTGGCCCTGATCAAAAGGGGGGGGGGAGAGAAAATCAATTCGCTGTCAGTTTTGTACTTGGAGCAGAAAGTAGGCGATGCTTTCATTCCCACAGCTGGCAGCCAGCATCAGAGGTGTCTGCCCTTTGGCAGTGGCGGCGTTGACGTTCACGGCAGCCTCCAGCAGCAGGTTGGCGATGTTGTCGTGGCCGATGTACGACGCGTACATCAGGGGCGTCCATCCTCCCACGTTCTTCCCGTTCAGGTCCACCTCGCGCCTTGGAGAAACACAACCGGCGCTTTGATTCACTCGTTCTTGTTAACTTCACCGATTGAGGAATTTGTAGCATACGATCAGTTTTAGAGGTCTTGTGCTACATACAAGCAAGCGAGCAAGCGGAAGTGAGCGTCGTCACCTTTTGATGCATTCCGCCACCACGTCGTACTGTCCGATGGAGCAGGCGGTGTGCAAGTCCAGAGGGACGTCCAGCTCCTCGGCGCTCACCAGGGACTCTCCCAGCCACAGGGAGAGACTGACGCCCAGTTGCTCGGACTCACTAGCCTCGTCGCTTAGCTCCGACATTGTCTTCTTCTTTGTCAAATGTTTAAAGAAAAAAAAACACACGAAGCTAAAATGACACCTCGACAACAGTTCTGAGACCAAGTTAGCTAGCTTAAACTTCGCTTTTAAACAGTCTGTCACCTACCCAGTAACGACTTAGGTCTTCAGTGGTCTAACTTTATACTGAAGTATGTCATGTAGCCAAAGTAATGACAAAAAAAATGATATTTTATTTTGTTTCTCGCGGCTAGAACTTTTCTTATGTTGTGAATGCGCTAGTACAGAAGCCCCGCCCTTTCCGGTTCTTCGTGTTTAACGGAAGTGACGAATTGAAAAATTTGGTTACTGTGCTTGAGTGCATTTTTGAGATGTCGACGAATATTTAAAATGCTGCCATGTTGACAAAACAATTACTAGATCACCTTATTCTATTAATATGTTCTGTGCATCGTCATTTTACCTAGTTGTAATTCATTATGTTCTGAGTCCAAAAGTAACAAAACGGTTATTTAATTAGATTGATAATGTAATTATAATTCTTAAATTATACAGTAAAAAGAAAAATATATATATATATATATTATCATTATTAATTTAGGAGAGAGGTATCAGAACAGATTGACATAGATATAGGGGACTTACAAGGTGAAAATGCAGTTGCTATACCAACATGGAGGAATGTGAGGCAGGGAGCAATAACGACAATGACACAACAGACTCAGAGAAGCAAGATATTCCCCATCCATGGCATTATTGAGTAGAATTGTTTGGTAAGGTCATCTCTAAGAATGATTTGTGGTGAATGCCTTTTGTCGTGCCAGCCTAAAAAAAAATAATGCTTCTGGCATTTCATAAAAAAAATAAATCCAATTTTAGTGTAAAAACACAAACTAGTAAATGATTTTTTTCTGTAATATCATTAGCTTCACAAAAAACTGTTTACAAAACTATTGAAATTGGACAATCCGACATTTTTCCAACAGTCCAAAATTATAAAAAGTTGAAGCGAAACTCCTCTTTTGACGCAGTGAACACAAAGGCAGACGTTTCTGGACAAGCCTTCGGGTTTGCATCCTGAACTTCAGCTGGCGCCCCGTTCTCCTCTTTGGTTTCGGCTCTCCGATGAAAAAAAGATTTTTTAGGTGACTCCGACTTCATTTGGACCCGAGCGGATGTACGTTCTGGTAAGTAAGAGGGAGGGAAACAATCAAACGGCTGTCATGTAACATCACACAAAGATCCCGTTATGTATCATCCACCATTTTGGATGAGTCTGAACTGCTTGCTCTTCTCTTCGTCCATTTTTTTCCGGTAGTCTCCCGCCATGGCCCTCATCACCTGCCGCTTCTTGATCAGAGGAGCTTTGGAGCTGCGCAGGGTTTTGAGTGCATGAGACGCGTCCTCCCCTGCACAGAAAATAAACCTTAAATGTCCGCCAACACAGCACCACAAAGTTTATACATGTTATACATATATTTTTTTTAGCCCATATATAACCCATTTGTGTGAAATCCCTAATACAATCCAATTATATCCGGTACTAACTCTGCTTTGGCGCGGCCTTCTGTGACTTCATCCCCAGTTCCAGCTGCTCGATACACCAGTCCAGTTGCCTTTTAAACTGCTCTTCTGCACTCTGGACGACACAATCACATCAAATCGACACAGTGAAGTGCTGATTATTTCGATGTAAAACATTTCAGCAAACACTAACCAACTCTGTACTCTCGGCTGCTTGACTCCCTTGAGTTGCACTTTTCTCTTGAGGTGCCTCAGCGATGCCAGTTGCTTTTTTCTTTCCAGGTTTATTCTTTTTCTTCGTTTTTGACTGTGCAGGCTGTTCACGCGCTGTACTAACCTCTGGCACAGTAGATGAAGTGTCATCTTGGATTCCTGAAGTCTCCGCTGCCATGTTGAAAATGGTCTGTCCTCCCAAAAGAGTACGTTTGGTCACCCTAATTTATCATCAAAACGTGTTCAAAACACAAATATGAGTGCCTATTTCATGACTGCAAACGAGCAGAAGTATCTACAATATGACAGTGTGTTCATCTCGGCCAATATACTCAGTCAGACACACGAAAAGTTCATTATAAACACGCTTCAAAACATTCTGATTTTCGATTCCTGCCGTATGAAACTTACCACGGGTGTCACGCCAAACAACGTCCGTGAAGGAACATTTCTGCAACCGTACAACTGTTCCGGCTGCATAATGTTGTTGTTTTTTTGCCTAGATCATGTTTATGTGACCCAAATGTTTGGTCTGAATATTTTTAAAAACAATTTATGAACCAACTTTGGTTACTTTTATCGTGTGTGTTTTTTATTTTTACAAATCCGACTACAGGCCAGCGTGGATTAGATTTATAATGACAGAAGCTACTTACTCTACATCTAAATGTCAACAAACAAAAGTGGAGGAAATGGCAAATAACGAAATAGATAAGGCAGACGGTTCAGGGTTTATTAACAATTGTTTTAGTTTTTTTTGTTTTTACCTGTTTGTTTTTTTACCAAACAAAAACAACACGCAATAAGGTATGGCAAGTAATTATGTAATGGCGCCACACAATACTGTACTCCAGTATCTTCTCAATTTTAAAACTGTGAAGACAATACACACAATAAACAAATAATGGGGTTTGTAGATGAATTTTGATTACAAAACATTTTTTAAATGAGTTTTAGGACATGTATATTATACAAACACATAACTGTGCATGAAATTGTATGGTTACGAATACTGTATGAAAGGAAACGTTTGGAAGGGCGGGCTCTTTAGTCCTTTCAGCCAATCATATGTCGACTACTGTTGCCTTTGAGCCAATCACGAGGTCCAAAGGCGGGTACTCTGACGCTGTAAATCCAGCGCTTGTGACCGTTGAGCAGCAGTGTACTATCGACGTCAACAGACGAGGCACCGGTCAACTTCTCGGAAGGCAGACAAACGTAAGTGAACGTCCACACGCTCTCTCTTTTCAAACCGCGTTATCGTTTTTAATGTAAGATTATTTAATTGTCCGTTTTACACGTTGGTGTTCTTAACTAATTTGTAGTATGTCTTTTGTCAACAGTACGGTGCGCGCGCGCCATAGCAACTTAGCAAGGAGGCTAAAGCTAACTTTTGTTTTCTATTTAAAAAAAAAAACATTAAAACAAGGCTACTCTAATTTTGTTTTGAGTGCAAGAAGCTTTCTTTTAAACTATACATTGCGTATGAGGAGGGAGTGGATTTTTGAGTTAAAAACAAAAATCCCCTCAAACATGGCTACATGGCGCCATTTTGCTCACTTGAAAGCGAAACGTTGGCTCAGGACGGAACGTGCGTGACTGCCTTGTGCATCTTAATGGTGCCACTTCATTTATGAGCTTAACCTTTATCCCTAACCCACATCTAATTGTCTCTGCGGGTTACTGACTAACGGTGCTGTTGTTGTTTTCGCGCTTATTTTGGTCGCGGGAACGCAACGACTTAATTGGCGCCATTATTAATTTATTTTAAATCCCAAACCATTGTGGGCTAACTTGATTGCTGTGCCCCCCCCTTTTTTTTTGTTAAATAGTTAAACCAGTGACTAATGGCGCGTACCAAGCAGACTGCTCGTAAATCCACCGGAGGAAAGGCTCCCAGGAAGCAGCTGGCCACAAAGGCCGCCAGGAAGAGCGCGCCATCCACCGGTGGCGTCAAGAAGCCCCACAGATACAGGTACACCCCCCCCCCCCCATCTTTTTTTTTTTTTGACATAAGGCAAAACGCGAGAGTGTTCATAAAAGTTTCCTATTCTTTTACTAGGCCTGGCACCGTCGCCCTGCGTGAGATCCGTCGGTACCAGAAGTCGACCGAGCTGCTCATCAGGAAGCTTCCTTTCCAGCGTCTGGTCAGGGAGATCGCGCAGGATTTCAAGACGGACCTGCGATTCCAGAGCGCAGCCATCGGAGCCCTGCAGGTCGGTTTACTTCCAGATTGTGGTGGTGGGGGGGGGGGGGGGTAAACTGTCCAGTAGTGATTGTTTTTACTTTCACTTTCAGGAGGCCAGTGAGGCTTACTTGGTAGGTCTGTTTGAGGACACCAACCTGTGCGCCATCCACGCCAAGAGGGTGACCATCATGCCGAAGGATATCCAACTGGCCCGGCGAATCAGGGGAGAGCGTGCATAACTTTTTGTGTGTGTTTTAATAGTTTGGGGGGGGGGGGTAGAGAAATTCGACTGGTTTTGTAAATTGTGACAGTTACAAAAATGTTTTAGCTCCCAGTTTGTCACATTTCTTTTTTTTACTTTCCCTCTGTTATTTACAATAGTAGTGCTTCATGTTCATATGATACACTTTTGAATCTTCATCTGTGAACTCATTTTTCTGCCCTTTTTTCTCTTGGCAATTAGTGACTTTTGTTATCCTGTGTGTGTGTGTGTGCATGTCATGGGATTTCTTCCTGTAAATAAACTTTCCACTACCTCAGCTGAAATGTTTTGTTTTTTGGCCCACAAATAATTAAGTTGCCTTCGATGAGTGTATGGTAACTTAATAGGCTAGAGATGCAAATGTTTGACTGTTGAGAATGTTTGTACTGTAAAATGAAATTGACATTATTTTTGCTAAGCAAGACATTTTAATCACTGTCAGTCTACACAATTTCAAGTGTGCAGAGGCAAAAATAAATATAATGCGCCAACAGCCTCACAATGGTTAAGTCAAGGCAATGCGGTGCAGCATCTGCATTTAATGGTGCGGATGGATGGGCAAGTTTAGCAATACAGTACAGACTATTAATTGCAGTCTTATATTAGAAGCAAATTTCATGGATTTGGTGTAAAGATTGAACATGCTACATGGCTTTTGGTAGCAACTATCTTGAAATTTGGAATATAGAACACTTTTAAACATTTAAGTTTAAGCAAGAAATCAATATTTAATGCTCATTCCAACTGCAAATACAAAAGCAATGTGACAGTTTCCGCACACAAAAGTTGCCAGAAAGTCCACTTCAACCTAAATAAAAAAAATAATAATTTTGAAAATGGAATAATTCCACAATGATGCATCTTGTCACATTGCTAATAATAGTATAAAACAAAGTATATACATCCCAGACGTATTCATTTTTCCTCATCGTCTTCATCCGGGAGCAATCCCGGCAGTTGCTGATAGAGTTCCTTCTCCAGCAGTTTGTCAATGTCCGACTCTTCTCTCAGGACGCACCACAGCAGGAAGCCCGCCGCGATGGCACTGATGGGGATGACTTTCCACCAGGGGTTTTGCTCCTGGCTTCCCAGGGAGCGCTCCACACTCCAAACCCTGTGACTGGCCTTGCTGGTGGAGAAGCGGATGGGCTCGTCGATCACCTCCGCCTGGACATCTTCAGCTTTATTATTTGGCTTGGCCAGCAGATGATGGCTCGTGGAAAGAGCCCGCACACTGTTGACAAAAAAAAAAACACATTTTATGATAGACGGTAACGTTTCATCATCACAGTCAGAATCGCTGCTTTTCAGGAAATGGAAATACATTATGTTGTTGATGCACTCACATTAATAATACAGTACTTTAACAAAAGCAAACACATGTTATATTATATTTCGAACCGATTTCAAAGGTCTTACAGCTCAAGTGGAGGGAGGATATTATGATATTATTATGCACTCACCTCATGCTTGCGTCAGTGTGACGAATTAACGTTGACATCCCACGGCTGAGAGTTTTGCTTGATAAACCGGTGAAAACGTGTGACATTGTAGCAAACATTTTGCGCAAATTGTCATTTTAGGACACACACAGGTCGATGAAGGCGGACAGTTTGCGTATCCTTACAACACAGGTCATGTAATGCAGAGTTGTACGACCGAGAATTCATTCCGACGCGACGCAATGGATTGCCCCATAATTGTTCCCACCAAGCATGAGACTGTAGTTCCTTGTTGTTGTTGTTGTGTTTTTTTTTTAAATATATAGTTATTGTTTTCGCTAATACATAATAATGGGAAATAAACTCAAGACTTTTATTTTATAGATGGATGGATAGTGAAAGATTCTATGGTTTGAAATTAATACATATCGTTTTACTTTTGTTGCCTCTATCTTTTGATGAAACGATTGTCTTAACATTTGAAAACTAATTGTTACGGGTTATGTAACGTTTATTGCAAAAATATTTAATAGAAAACGGAATCGGTAAGAATTTTGTATTTGCACACAGGTTTGTGTAGTATTTGAACGCCTCACAGTGGTCGGCCAATCACAGGACCATAAATCCATCCAATCGTGTTTCTGCACAGTCACGTTGCTTCCGGTTTGTTCGGCATGCTTGTCAGCGGCATGTGCTAGTCTCAGCCGTACGGTGGATTTTCTTACTGCGTAAGTACAATATATTTTATCAGAAGAAGTGAGCCGTTATTCGCTTATATCTTATATACACGACTGTTTTGTAGTCCTTTGGGGTTCATTACACGGATTTTGTGGCAGGGTTTAGTCCCCTATGCCCTGTAAATAGCCAGGTTCACACTTCGTTTAATTCATTCTTGGCACTAAACATAAACTCTGACGACGAGACAGCAAGCAAAAACGTATTGTTGACAATTACTGTTTGTGTTTGTTGCAGGACTTTGGCTATCTCATGGCTAAAGACAAATCACAACAGAAGCCCCCAAAGAGGAAGGAGTCGCCTCCAAGTGACGATGAGGTTTGTGTGGCGCAAACCCAAAAAAGGAAAAAGAAGAAGTTGAACGCTAAGGTGAGCCGAGTGATGATGTGTTCTTGTTGGAAAGATTATTTCATAGTTTTGGTGTCAGGAGAAATGAAGCAAATCCAGTAAGTGAAAAAAACATGAATCAAAACTTGGTTTCTATAAACGAAGGGGTGAAAATTGATTTCTAATCAGATTTTTTTATACGCCATATTGCCCATCCTTACATTCAGTCATTTTCTTATTTAAAGTCTGTTTTTTTTTTTCTTGTCCAGGAGGCTGCGGATCAAATTCCAGATGTCGCCCTCGCAGTGGAGGAAGAAATAAAGACCAAAGTCAAGAAGCGCAAAAAGAAACAAACAACAGAGCAAACAGCAAAGCAACCCGAGGTTCGACACGTTTATTATATACTCACTGTATGTGACTGTGGGATTATGTCATATTTGTTTTGTGCCAATATTTAATCAACATACAAAGAATGACACCGTTTTCAAATGAGAAAAGAAAATTTTGGACATCTAAACTCTCGCTCTTATCTCAAAGCATCACTATATCATTGTAGAGCACCTCAAGCAAAAAAAAAAATCCAAAATGCATTTTGTCGCGCTATGACTCGATATCCTGCAGCGTGTCTGCATTCTCGACGTGCGGCGTGACGATGTTCCTGTTGGTCTGAGCGTGCGCCGCACGCGGGCAGCAGTCGGCCACCCGCCGGAAGAGTCCGCAAAGCCTCTCTCGACTGGGCCGGTGCGTGAGCGGGACCAGCACCAGGCTGAACCCGCTCCCCGCGAAGAAGACCAGCTCGGCCACGCTCACCAACGCCCGCTGGCGGGGGCTCAGCTCGCCCGCCGCCGCCGCCGCCTGCAGCCGCGCCCCCCTCGCCAGCGCCGTCACGTAGAGGAGGTGACAGAACAGCAGCGTCGCGCTCGCCGCCAGGAACGCCGGACCCTCGTCGGCGCGGCAGAGAAACCTCCGGTTGGATTTGCTTTTCCGCACGCAGCCGTAAATCACAAGCGCCAGCTGGAGAACGAAAGGGATCAGGAAAGCGAGGCACAGCTTTGCGACGGCGTACGGAACTCCGGCGTGGATCGGATCCACAAAACAGTCCGTCGTTAGCTGAAGACCTTCCCTCGGTCCTCGGATGCCGGCCAGAAGAAGAGAAACGACAGCAGACGTCAGGACCACCAGCGCCGCGCAGACGCCGGGCCTCTTCGTTAAGGAATTGGACGGCGGGTCGAGGGCGAGCGCGTAAGCCATCAGCGCCAGAACCAACAGGCCGCAGAGAGACGCCACGTTGACGGCGAAGGAAAGCGCGGCGCAGCCCAACGCCGACGTCCTCAGGCTGTGAGGGCGGTGCGCCACGTTGTACAAGGAGAAGAAGACGAGTAGCAGCTGAAGGCCGCAGAAGGTCCAGAGCAGCCGGGCCAGCCGGGCCACGCTTTCGCGCTGCGCCCTGTAAGTGCGCACGAACGCGTAGAGCAGGAAGCAGGCGGCGGCGAAGGCGGCGGCAGCCAGTAGAAAGTACACGTGGTTGGCCGAGGATATGAGGTGGGCGGCCGCGATGAGCTCCAGCACGGCGGTTGGCGACGGCGTTGACGCGTTGGCAAGCGCAGCCGAGCTGTTGGGGGGCGTTTGGGTCGCGGGCTCGCTGGACTGGGAAAGAAAAGAGCAGTGGAGAGAAATTAAATTATTTGGTAGATCAACAAAATTCTGATTGATTAACTCTTTGACTGCCAGACGTTTTCAGAAAAGGGATGCCGTGGGTGCCAGCCGATTTAAGCATTTTTGACTGATCTTTCAAGGTCCACAGAAAATTATGTGTTTGGACTATGGAAACACACATACTACCAAATGAAAGATTGGACTCTCATCTTTCATCAGAAAAAAAAGTTTGTTTCTACCTTATTCCGTTTTTCAGTAATCAACAATAAAAAATGGTTAATTTCACCTGTGTTTTGAAAAAACGTATTTTAACGTCTTTGGCAGTCCTCCATAGGATTTTACTAAACGTTATTTAACGTTTTTGGCAGTCAAAGAGTTAAGAATTCTGATTAATTGGCCAATTAATATGAAAAAAAAAAACTTGTTTTCTGGTCTCTTACAACTGTAAACATTTGACAGTTTATTTACATTGACATATTTTACCTTCAATATTTGTTAAAATTTACAATAGAATGCCTTTTTTTGTGTGTGCTGATTTTTCCTTAACTTCTTTGTTAAAACAAAAAAAAAGGCAATTTTTTTTGCCCTAATTAAAATTCAATACAACAATTAAATACAGTAGCATAAAAAACAGACAGGATTATTCAAACGATCATATATTTTTTGGTGCAATTTTTTTTTAAACGTACAAAATATTAAGACATAAAATTGTTCAAAACACTAATTATGTAAATTATTTTTGGACCATACAAAATGTATACTATTATATTAAAAATAGATGCAAATGTGTGGGTTCCCTTTATAAACAAACATGCATTGGATTTTATTAGCTTTACACTTCTAAATTGCCATTGAACTGTTGTAACATTTAAATAAACAATTTCGATAAAATTTTTTTACGATTTTGGCAATTTTCGAATTTTGGGGAGTGCAATAATTGAAATTGTGATTGAATTTGGATTCATTGCGCAGCCCGAAAAGAAATCGCACAACGTGCCATCGCAACAGTCGCAAGTCGACTACCGAGCGCACCGAATTCCGTGCAGCAGATAGGCCAAGCAAATCGGGCGTGCCTCTTGACCTCGAACCCAGATTAAGAGCCACTGAATTAAGGTGTGTAGCTATTAGCCATTAGCTAATTTTTTATTTTAATGCATTTTTTTTGTGTGCTAAGGTATTAAAACGGATATTGTACATAAAAATATTATTTGAAGTACATTTCAGTACTTTTTCACTTCCACGAGTTAAATCAATGCTTTCATCAGATTTTTTTTTCTTCTCATTTAACGCGTTTGTACTTTAGAGCACACGAGCACTTTTGCCATTTCTGCCGTTTTGCCCTCCGCGGCGGAAGCGTCTGCTGGACTGCAACACATGTTTCCACTTACCATATTTTGGGAGTTGTTGCCGTCACTCGCTGGTCTCCTGTTTTTTTTTATCTCCCGGCTCGACGGCTGCCGCTTGAGTGCGAGCCAAGCGGCCTGATAAAAACGATGATGATGAAGATGAAGATGCTCCTTGCGGGGACGCGAGCGCTCACCAGGAATGATTTTTTATTTTTTTTGTTCCTACTCGTGCGGGCAACGTCCCGCCAGCATACTTTCAGAGTGACTTCGTGACCATGTGATCAGAACATTTTCTGTCCCTCCTTTTTTTTTTTTTTTTTTTTCTTCTCCTTTTTCACCTTGCAGACTGAGAGCCGTTAAATCGGAGCGCATACTGGCTCCCTTGTTTCGTCTCCCCAGAGGTTCGAATTTAGTTTTTTTTTTTTAAGAGGGCCGCGGTTGAGTTGAGTATTCGTTGTGCTACTTGTTTTTCACACAAAATGTAAAAATTGGACTCGGCTGTCATTTAAAAAAAAAAAAAAAAAAAAAAGTGCATGTGTTACAGGAAACCTTTGTCAACCTGCGATGCAACAGGAAGTTGTGGTGGGGGGGAAATCGTTTTTTTTTAGTTTCAACATATTTCATTTCATGTCTCGCATTCCGAATATTGTTGTCAGGAAGTTTTTTTTTTTTTTTAAGTTTTTTTTATTTATTATATATGTTATATTTGTGGAAGTTTCATTGGCATTTTGTATGCACTGCTGTTCAAAAGCTCAAGTGGATATATACAGGAGATACGGCATATATAAAAAGTCTACACACCCCTGGCAAATGTTTTTGTGATTAAAATTCAAAATGATGCACTTTAACAGGGGTGTGTAGACTTTAAATATTCACAGTTCTGGTTAAAATGATTAGTTAATTTTGATCTGAATTTAAAAAAAAAAAAAGGTGGGGGGGGGCAAATAACCCCCAAAGAAGGCGCGATTGTGCGTAAAAATTCCGATGTCAACACTGCACTGGATTTTTCTCTACTGGTCCAATTTACAAATCCACGTTTGTTTTTGCTTCGGCTTAACAGATTTCAGATCCGGCCGACGCCCCCGAAGGAGAGGACAACTTGAGCCCGGAGGAGAGGCGGGTCCTGGAGCGGAAGATGAAGAAGATCCTGAAGAAGAAGATGAAAGCGGAGGGGCTCCTCCCGCCAAAAAACAAAGAGAAGGAGTCCGGGCCTCCCGCGTCCCAGCAGGCTTTGGATTACCTCACCTGGTAAGAGACTTTGAGTTGTGCAAAACCACAACCTCCTGCCCCATTCACAAGATGGGACATTTGAATTGGCCCATCTTAAGTCAGGGAAGAGTAATTGGTTTGGTACTGTGGTTCTTAACCAGGGTCCGATCGAACCCCGAGAGTTCGGTGAGTCAGTCGTAAAAAACAGAACGTGGTCGGACGAATATGTGCAACATGAATTGACGTATAACGAAATTGGGAAGGTATGGTGTTCCACAGGGCTCAATTCTGGGGCCTCTGCTGTTTTGATTGAATCTGCTGCCGCAGGGTTCAATTTTGAAAAAAACAGCGGTGGATGTTTTAAAGTGCTCTTCAATATAGAGTTGGATGCTTTGCAATGCCAGGTTGAGCAATTCTAGTCCCCGCAAAACTAAAGGTGCAATTCTTTATGCCGCCTGGAGATGGCGAATACAAGACAAATGATTTTGCGCGGGTGCGGGGCAATGTGAGAAGCCATCATTGTTAACGACAGCGTCGTCTTTCCAGCTGGGCTCACAATCGCGCAGCGTGGAAGTTTCAGAAGACACGGCAGACGTGGTTGCTGCAAAACATGTTTGATTCCCAACAGGTAAAATTGTCCATCCGATTTACAGGAAACGATTTGTAGCCGAAATATTCACATTTGAATTTGCCGACAGATTGAAGATGAGAAGTTCTCGGAGCTGCTGCAGTATTTGGAGGGGCTCCGCGGGGGGTCGCGAGACACCACGGTTCAGAAGGCCCTGGTCCTGGTCCAGGAATCGGGCCAAGCGCCCGAGGATGGAAACGTCCAGAAGAGGGCGCACCGAGCCAAAGAAGTCATCCAGATGCTTTCCTAATGACGAGACTGACCTCAGGCTTGGACTTTGATTTTGTCATTATTTCTGTTTTTATTTTTAACAGTTCGGCCTTCTGATGACATTTTCTATATGTTTGCATTTCTTTTGGATTAATTGAGACCCGGAAAACAAACAGACGGCATTTTTAGTTGCTTTGTTTATACTCGTTTAGGGTTGTAAAATATTTCAATATTAAAAAAAAAAAATGTTTTTATTCCCAGCAGTTCTCCCTTCAACTTCAAAATATTACATTCATAAAATTCAGGACATCTTGGAAACTTTTTTTTCACATTTCCACATTTTTCAGTATTTCAGAGTGACGACCTTCCCAAATTGAAACTCCTCCCACATTTCGTACCATCTCAACTTAATCATCCAAGACAACTTGGAAAATATTTTTCCACAACAATGGATCGTACCTCTCTTTTAAATGTTTTTTTTTTTTTTTGTGGCTTCCCTCCATTTTACATTCCCGTGGATGGGATCCGCAAAAAATCCAGTTTTTCCCGCTTGCCGCATCCTGGCGCGTTTCAGCCCTGATCGGCGAGCTCGAAAAGCCCGCCGTCGCCACGTAAACGCGGCGCCTCAGCCGCCGTCCTGGCACTTTCGCTTTCGCCCGGTTTTGCGTCAAACGCAATATTGTGATGAGTCAGCAGGTCTCGCAGTCTCGCCATCTCTTCTCGCTGTTTTTGGAAGTCCTGGAAAATTGCGGAGCGTTATCGAACAAACGCTCGTTTGCAACGTGCCCTGTTGCGTCACACGCGGACGTACCTCGTTGCATTTCTGTAAAGAGTCGTGCGTTCCTACTTCAGCGGCGACCCGGGGCGGCTTCTCGTTCACTTTTTGACTCTTCAGCAGCCCGGCGTCCTCAAAAACATCCCTCGTGAGCTTGTTATATCCCTGCGAGGAACAAAGGCGGCATTCGGCTCCAGATCAAACGCAACATTTAGCTTTTTTTTTTTTTTTTTTGCTTAACTTACTTGCTCGGTGATGAGGCCTTCATATCGAGCCTGCTCCGCTTCATCCCATTCCTTTTGTAGCTTCTCGTTCAGGGTCGGGTACACTTGGGAACGGCATGAAAAAGTAGGCTGGTCACTAAATCAGTATATTCGAGACCACCGTGACAAATGAGGGCAAAAATCTGATTTGAATCTATTAGTTTTGCTTCGCCACCATTAGGCAGTTTTCTTGTCATACAGGAAAATCATAATCCAACTTAAATCGTCGCCGCACCTAAAAGCGAATGCGGGTGGCAAACGAGCGGCGTCTCGAAAGTGAGCGAGTACTCGCACGTGCTCGGCTCCGACACGTGAGCAAGTTTGCTTTGGCTGCTGCAGGCGAGGAGCACCTGCGGAAAGACACAAACTCGGTTTATGCAATTGGCAGAAAACAATTTAGAGATGCTGACTTTTGTGTGAAATTTATGGATTAAAACCCTGGAGAACCCACGGGGTCAAATTTGGCCCCTATAATTTATTTTTTTTTTTTACAAATTTAACTTCAAAAGTCCAGAGTGCCACTTCTGACCCCTGCATGGGTGCCATCTAGTGGCTGAATATTGCACTTACATGAGCCAGAGTGGTGGTGACAAGATGGCTGGCAACATGCCAATTTTGTTGAGCTGGAAATCAATCCAAACAAAACCATCTCTTCTCAGCAAACCATCAGATGGTAAAATTGTTTTTTTTGTTGTTAATCTATTTCATATGTTACAGAATGCCTCGGAGTATGTTTTATATATATTTTGATAAATTAGCAACTGAGCTAGTTAAAAAAAAGGGTAAAATTTGAAAAAGCATATATTTTGGTGTTCAGTGAACTTATAGCAGTCATTTAATGTATAATTTTCCAAAGAAGAAAAGGGTTCTTGGGTTCCCCTACTTTTTACAGCAAGTTGTTTAAAAAAAATAAAAAAAAAACTTAACTCTTTGACTGCCAAAAACGTTAAATAACGTTAAGTAAAATCCTATGAAGGAGTGCCAAAGACGTTAAAAGAAGTTTGTTTCAAAACAGAGGTGAAACTAACCATTTTCTATTGTTGATTACTGAAAAACGGAATAAGGTAGAAACAAACTTTTTTTTTTCTGATGAAAGATGAGAGTCCAATCTTTCATTTGGTAGTATGTGTGTTTCCATAGTCCAAACACATAATTTTCTATGGACCTTGAAAGATCAGTCAAAATGCTTAAAATCGGCTGGCACCCACGGCATCCCTTTTCTGAAAACGTCTGGCAATCAAAGAGTTAAGAGGTCAAATTAAGTTCACCTGTAATGGCTCTCAAGCAATTTAGGTTCATCCTAAAATTTCACACACGCTTTGCGAGTACTTTAAACTCCAGCCACCTTCGCTTCTCTGTTTCTGTTGCCGCAAGTGTCGCCGTCTCGCATCCACATGCCTGTAAAAGTGTTGTTCGCCATCTCCCACTCGTGCCAGATCCTGTCAGGAGAAAAGGCCGTTTTTTTTCCCCCCACTTGCGCTCACCGCTGAACGTCCGCACGAGCAGCTGGAGGGCGGCGTTTCTTACCCCAGGATCCCGCTGTAAGCGTTCCAGCGGAACGACTGCTCGTGTTGGGTGATGTTGTGAAATGGACACAACTCGTATCGATACCTGAAAGTATGATGAACTGTTGCAAAACACAACTCACAAAGTGTTCTTCCGGTTGTGACTTCGATTCGGAGTCATACTTACACCGAGTGTGTAAGACTGAAACACCTTCCAGCCAAATGAAAAAGATGCGACGGTCCTACAACGATAAAATTGTTGTGACTTTTCGGATGAATATTCAAGCTCGAATTAATTAATCGTGTCTTATTAGAATGACATTGAATTTACCAGACACCGGTGATGGAAGTACTTTAGCCTGAAGTCGGCTTCCCTGAGCTAGAAAATTGTTGTTCACTCTGAGAGAAACATAAATAAATAAATAAATAAAAAGCTCACATGTGGATTTAGTGACGATAAGGGAATGAAGTGATGTTTTGTGACAGAACAATTAAATGCTTTACCACTACATGGCAGAAAGCCCAATTAACCTATCAAGGGTGTTTGAATGTCATGATCTGTCATTTGTTTTGTTTTTTTAAAGCATTCAAATAAAATCACATTTTAAATAAGCAGCCAGCAGATTGTACGCACAATAATGCCCTTGAATGTGGGCAAGGTCACCAAACCACGCCTCTTTAAGGCACATAACACATATCCAACACGAAAACTGCACATTATTTTAATTACTTAAAAAAAAAAAAAACGTAACAACATAAATGTTTTGGGAATGGATCGAAACAGTAAAGCATTCAAGTTGTTCTCGGAAACAGAGTAAATGATGGTGGAGCAGTGTGGGATTTTTTTGTTTTTAAACTCAACGAACCCAAATGTATTTGGTGCCTCGACTATCTTCATTTTACCGGCGAGTCCATGAGTTACTGTGGAAAAGTAAGTCAAGGAGCACAAACGTTAATTTTCATTTTATGGCTGAATCATAGCTCATGTGGCTCATCTCGGTCGACGTCGTTGTAGCGATAAGCAAATTACACTTCAGTTACTCACCGAAAACGGGCATGCACACGGCGAAGACGAGTAATAAGTGATGTTTCACACTAAACACGCGGTACATTTTTAATTTTAGAGGCTAAAAAAATATGTTTTCATTGACATCTCGTTTCCCCTCTGCTAGGTCTTCCGGGTAAAACAGTCACGTGATAATAACATCTTCTGCGCATGCGTCATTTACTTGACAAGCACGTCGCGTTTTATTTAGTTACAGAAGCCAAAAAAACAACTACTTTGCAGTTTGTGATATTTAAAAAAAGAAGTGGTAGTGGGGATCCGAGTTTTTATTGAGACACACTCTACTTACTTACGTGTACAATCGGTGCTTGATTTTTACGTGTTACGAATGTTTCTATATATGCTAATGCTTTAGCTAACAGAAGCATGTGTTGGTTTTACAGACTTAACATTTGACTCCAACATTAATAACATCTTAGAGTATATTCCGCGACCTTAGAATATATTTTTGGTGTGCAAAATGGGACGGAAGAAACAGGGCAAATTTGTGCGCCCTGAGAAGGGAAAAGACAAACGACACAAAGCGAAGGGGAAAACGTTAGAAACTTTTACCGAAGAAATGCATTCTGCATTTGAAGGTAAACATGAATTACAGTTTTTGTTTTAAATGTGTTTTTACGGTTTTCTGTTGTTGCATATACAAGAGCAGACATATCTGTCAATTTGTACCAGATTAGGTTGACTGAATGTAAAGGAAAACACCCCCATAGTGACTCATGATTCTAATAATAATAATCTTGCCTTATATTGTTTTTCCAATGACAGCAAGTCTTCACAGAGAGGAGGAGGGAGCAGATAGGCCTCAAGTGAAGCTACCTTGTCCTCTCGCCATGTGGGAGCTGGGCCATTGCGACCCCAAACGCTGCACAGGCCGAAAGTTGGTCCGTAAGGGCTTTGTACGCAACCTGCGCCTCAATCAGAGGTTCAATGGACTCATTTTGAGTCCCATGGGCACAAAGTATGTGACACCAGCTGACAGGTATGCCGTGTTGATGTCATTGTTATCAAACTTCACTACGGTGCGTTTTGATTTATTGTACAATTTACATGAGACAAAAGTGGAACCTAAAGGCCGTGCTGGGACTTGCATTTGGTATAAAAGCATGCAAATGTGATCTGAATTTAATGTCTTTTTTTTTTTTTCACAGGGAGATTGTGGCCCAGAATGGACTGGCAGTGATTGATTGCTCTTGGGCCAAACTGGAAGAGACGCCTTTCAATAAGATGGTCGGAAGTCATCCGCGGCTGCTGCCTTACCTCGTAGCTGCAAATCCGGTCAACTACGGGAAGCCTTGCAAATTATCTTGCGTTGAGGCTTTTGCCGCAACCTTTTGTATTGTGGGTAAGGCCCGCTTACAATCTTTTTCGATTGCATTTTCCCAGTGACTCCCAAATGTACTCATCCTGTATTCCACGTTGGCAGGTTTTGAGGAACTGGCCGTGCTGTTGTTGGAGAAATTCAAGTGGGGGACCGTGTTCCTGGATCTCAATAAAGATCTGCTGAAGCGCTATGCTGCCTGCCAGTCGGAGGAGGAGCTGCTCACCGTGGAAAATGACTTTCTCACCACTAAACCAGAGGAGGACGACATTGGTAAAAATGGGGTGTTCAATTTACAATTTGGGCTTTGTTTATGTAAGAAAATTTCTTCACAAAAGAGGTTTCAAGATGTTTATTACCACATGTATTTGAAGTGTACTCTCAAAGTGAACATAGACCGCAGAGAATGACTCCGTTTTAAAAATCAACCACAACTTTACCTCGGGGACGTGAGTTAGCTTAATGCTAACACAACGTCATAGATGGGCTAACGAAACTAGCATTGATGTTGCGGTGGTTATAAGTCTTTCGGTGACGGTCAGACAATATGACAGTACTTAGAGGCATATATAACTTATCCTCTGAAAAAAAAACTCTATAACAATATATTATTCATATGAATTAAAAAATATATAATATTACTGTATCTGACGAAGTAGACGGGAATTTCAAGTATGTCTATGTCTGTATTAAACTGCCCCCTGGTGGCCAAAGCAAATACCAGACGAACTAATGTGGGCCTGTAGCAGATGAATGTCATTTCCTATCAATGAATGATTTACTAAGATACTTGCCACTATATGGTAAAACAAAAAGTTAAGATGTAGGCGGACCTTGAGGGAAGGAAAATCTAACCATTTTCATCAACACAACAATCATAACATTTATCAAAGAACCTTCTTTTCCTCATGATCTTATTGTGGGAAACTTGTTTGTAAATGTTTGCAGATCCATTTGACGTCAACTCAGGAGTAGAATGTATGAATCTCAACAGACGTCACCGGTAAGTGTCTTGTATTTCATTGGAGGACATCTTTTAATTATATTTGCGTTGATAAATGCTGTCATTAGAGTCCAGGACTGTAATCCAATTTTGAAATGATTGCATGTGCTTATGAATGAACATGAACCTCTAGGTCAGTGTTTCCTAACATTTTATTAAGTAGTGAAAAATCTCATGGCACACCAACAAACAAAAATGTTACCAAATGTATACCAGTAAATAGTTTAAAAAAATAATGTTGGAAATACTGGTTATTTGTTCCTTCTGCCATCTAGTGGAAGAACATTTAAATGCTCTGGCTGCCTGCACAAGCTTGTCTTAGATTGATGGATAACTCTAATAAGTATTAATTGTATAATTTCCCACACATTAGTGGTTGGGAATCAACGTGTTGGTTTATATTGTGCAGTAACAATTTTGGTGCTATGTTTTATTTGTATTTAGGGAAGCTGATGAGGAGGATTCTAGCGAGGGCACGGATACGACGGAGGATGATGACGACGACGATGATGATGATGAAGAAGCAGAAGATGAAAAAAACAATGATGAGTCAGAAAAAGTCTCTGACGTTGAAGAGGAAGTGGCTGCAGCAAAGTCATCACAATAAAGCGTATTTTAACTTGAGTTCATGGAAAGACTTGCGACCCAAAATGAAGCCTCAATACTCATTGTTAATGTGACAAAAAAAAGTATATTTTGGCTACTTTGTAATTCCTTCAAAATATTTGACTGTTCTTCAGTCCTGGGAAGTAACAAAGTATAAATACTTAATTGCGGTACTTGAGGATTTATTTTTCTGGTGACTTTTATCTGTATTTGAAAAGAGATTGTTGTAGCCTACTTTCTACTTACTTTTGTCAAAACAGGTGTGTTACCTTTTTTTTAACATCTGTAGATCAACACGGTAAAAACAATTTAAATTGAGAGGCAAAGTCAACTTTGGTTGCGATCTTAATTGATTGAAATCTTAAAAGTGTGTGTGTGTGTTGGGAGGGGAGCACGAACAGCGGCGATAATGGAAACAGGTTTAGAGAAGCAAGATATTCCCTACCTATGACTTAATTTAACAGAATTATTTGATGTCAGCGACAAGAATTATTTGGGGGAAATGGTTTATGCTGGCCTAAAATCCACCAGTTTCTATCTTTAAAAAAATATCCATATAATCTGCAAAAATGTATTGGTAGGGCGGTTTTTGTTTTTTTGTTTTTTTGTTTTTTAGTCAGAGTGACTCACTGTGGGAGAGTCTGGTGACCCATGGTGGGACAAGCAACCCAATGGATCCCACTATATTGTCTATTTTTTTTTTAAGCCTTATCACCCTTTATTTTGAGTTAGCAAAATGAGTATTGCTTATAACTGACAGTAAAAATATATATATATATATATTGAAATGTAGTCTGGTACTGGTTACGTTTTTTTTTTTTTTTTTTGTCGAATCATAACCTCCACGTTTACCAGAATCTTTTTACACAAATGATGTAAATCAAATATAAAGTGTTTGTACTTTAGCAACGTCTGTTTTGGGGGAATTTGTGCACTTCAACGTCGGGGAATACCATTTTCCCACCGCTTCACCTGACCTCGGTCAGTAAACGCAGCATTTTACTACGACTACCTGGCATCGTCGTTAAAAAGATCAATTAGTAATTGGTTTTGTTTAGAAAATATTTATATCACTTTCTGGCGTCTGACGGAGTCTTTCCAGTAAAATGAAGTTGAGTGTTGTACTGTAAATGTGGCGAGGGGGGCGGACACAGCGGGACTGCTGTCCTGCGGTAACATTGTTGTGGAACGACGTCACAGCTCGAAAATGAAGGCGCAGAGGCAGCCATTACCGGAGCTTCTCTAATTATTTTATTCCAAATAAATACTCGCAGAAAACTCCCATGGCAAGAGCTACAAGTCAGCTGGTGAGTGTCGCCGCTTCGACACGGGGCACACTACGAAGCCGGCGGCCCAAACGTGGCGTGTGGCGGCTGTTTGACAACAAATAGTTAGGTCGGGCCTTCGGTGGAAGAGCGGTTAGCCTAGCCGCAGAGCTCGTTCGAACGTTAAGACCACATAGCAACGCTAGCTCTGCTAATTCAGGCTAACTACAGCTAAATTCGCCAAAATTGTTTGGCTTTGTTGAACCTCTAGTCAGACCTACCTGTGTACTATGCTTGGGTGGGCTTTGTGCTAAATTATAACCGACATCGAGCTGTTATTTTGTTGTACACTTTCTGTTGCTCTGTATCAGTTGGCTAATGCTAAGCTAAGCAGCTTCGCGCTTTCAATGTTAACTCTGGCTGTCAATTCAATGTGGTGGCACAAGGAAAGCAAAACACAATAAGTCCAATTCGGACTGACAAGCAGCTCAATGAAAATACGAGAGGGGAAAACGTTTTTCAAGTTACCCCCCCACGCAACCTGACGTAGAGCTAATTTGCTGGCTGTTAGCCTAAGTTTGTAACTCACTGTCAGCCAGTGCGGCTTGACAAGGTAGCCCGAGAAAGTTCACGTAGGCCCCGATGCAGCCGGAATTTGCCCGTAGGTGTGTTATTGGTATCTGGCTTTAACTAGCAAACATTACACGGTGGACCCACGGAGAATGAGTCAGGACGTAGTTGTTCTGCATGGGCCGGGTGAGCGGATAAAACGCGGATAAATGGCCACACCTTGCTTGTGAATGAGATAAAAGGCTAGGCCGAGTGAAGTAGGCAACAAACGTCATGGGAGGTTGTAAACGTGTTGTGTGTGTCTGTTATTGTTGGCTCCAAAAGCACTAAAAGACGCCCTGGAATTTACAACCTCGTACCGTTTGTTGTCTCGGGGTGTGAAGTGATGGTAATGATGATGACGGTGGTGATTGGGTTTCGCCCAAGTAGAAATGATCTCAAAACTTTTTAGCACCTCAAAAATAATTGTCTTTCCAAATACCACCATCATAACAATACAGATAGAAGTAAGGCTGAAGAAAAACAATTGAAAGCAATCTAATTGCGCCAAAAACAACAACGCCCTTAATCCTATTACTGTATAATGAGCAAAATCAGATGTATCATACCTAAACGTGTAGGTCTTATAGGTTATGCTTATGCTAAAATAAAGCCAAGTGAACCATGACCTCACCTATTTGATTACGCCACCTACATGTCTGGCATTCATATTAAATTGTCTTGTTCAAATTGTCAGTTCTGTGTTTTGACATCATTGCCATCTATAGCGGAACTTTTCAAAATACATTTTCAGTGACACACATGAGTCTAAGACCATCAAAGTGTGTCAACAACATGTCTGTATCTGATCTCACTAGTGGCCCAACTTACGAGTTTTTCAGGTTACGAGCCGTCGCTAGGCCGACTTTGTTTTTTGCTTTGTGTTGCGAACACAAATTTTTGTTGTGAGAAAGCTCGGATACGCTCCTACTGGTGTGAAGTGGGGAGGTGGGGGGCAATTAACGTATTGTAATGCCCTCGCATGTGGGCAAGGAGAGCCACAGCCAACGCTGCGCTTTTAGCTGTTAATTAAATGGGACAAAAAAAGTCTAATACAAATTTAGAGTACTCGCAAGGAGCTTCTCTGACTCCAGCTCCTGATGGCACTCTATAGGCCACACCCCTTAAAGGCACACAATCAATATTTTAGTAAATACAGTAGTTGTAATCCAGATTAATTTGTTTCTGTTTGTGAAGCATATTAAATCACTTCCGTTATATTGAGGAGAGAGAAAAAATGGCAAATAGATTATTTTTGAAAAATTGTCAAGCCATAGTGCTTTGTGTCTTTATTAAATGTTGGTGGTTTCTGTGAGACTGGATGGCATTTCAATTCATTTCAATGGGAAAAAAATAATTTGGTGTACGGGTAAATTGCATTAAGAGCTTGGTCACTGGACCATTTCAAGTTTTAGGTCAAAGTACCATTCCACTCCATCGCCCCGCTGACTCACGTTTTCTCTCTTATTCCAGTATGATGTCGTGCCTATTCAGCCCAGCGTTGTCATTTGTTCCCGCTCGCATCCATCAATGGTAAGGAACCACCCTGACTTAAGCAGCAGCCACTGTCCCGGCATGGAGGGCTCGCCCTCGGAGGCCCGTGCTGTCGGAGCGTCTGCCAGCGGCCAGGGCTCGAACCTCCGCGTGCAGAAGGTGGCTCAGGCCCCTCAGCCTCGCAAGAAGAAACCAGAGGACTTCAAGTTTGGCAAGATACTCGGAGAGGGCTCCTTCTCGACGGTATGTTTATATATATATCGCGCATTCCTCTTCACTTTTTAATTAGCCTTGGGTAGTTGTTGCTACATGCTAGCATTCCTCTGATTAATATTCTTAGATGAGTCATCCTCTTGAATTGACAGACTTTTTTATTTTTATTTATTTTTCCCTTTTCAAGGTTGTCCTGGCAAGAGAGCAGGTAACTGGCAAAGAATATGCAAGTAAGTATGAATTTGGAATCCTCTGGTAAAGTTTTGTAAACGGCTCAAAGTAGACGCGTGTGTTTATACTTGTGTGGTCTCTGTTTTTAAGTTAAGATATTGGAGAAGCGGCACATCATGAAGCAGAACAAAGCCCAGTATGTGAAAAGAGAAAGGGACTTGATGTCAAATCTCGACCACCCGTTCTTCGTCAAACTCTTCTTCACATTTCAAGACGATGACAAGTTGTGTATCCTTCTTCGCACAAGTGTTATTTGCAGGGATGCCACCAGATAGCGATCTTCAAAAAGATTGCGCTTGCTTCAAGCTGTTCAGTCAACCCCCAATTTTTTTTTGACAATATTATGTTTTATGCAGCCCCACTAAATATGCTATTTTTATTCTATTAATATTGCGTAGGTGGAATATGAGTTAAGCAGTAAAATCCTGCCGTTTTTAACCATCTCAGGGGGCGGCCATTTTGCCACTTGCTGTCGACGGAAGATGACATCAGCGTCTCAGGAAACAACCAATCACAGCGCAGCTTCAGAAAACAGGTGAGCTGTGATTGGTCGTCGCCTGAGCCCTGAGCAACTGTGATGTCATCTTCAGTCGACAGCAAGTGGCAAAATGGCCGCCCCCTGAGATGGATAAAAATGGCTGGATTTTGCTTCACAACTTTTACTCCACAAATGTAATATTAATCAGAATGTCATGTTTAGACTAGTGAGGTCACATATAACATTTTATTGTCAAGAAATGTTTATGGTTGACTTCCAATTTAAAGTTTCCAGTAACACAAAATAAAAACAATTACACATTGTAAATGTAAGCAAACACATAGCTAAGTATTAGTTTTGTTTCAACGACTGTGCTTATTGTTGTTGGTTTTTTTTCAAATAGTTGTCCTCCTTAACTAGGATTTCTCAGATTTCGGTCTCAGCTACGCAAAGAACGGCGAACTCCTAAAATACATTCGTAAAATTGGTTCATTCGACGAGACCTGCACTAGATTCTACTCAGCGGAAATTGTTAGTGCTCTAGAATACTTGCACAATGTTGGCATTATTCATAGGTAAGTAAGGCTTTTGTCTTCTTCTTTTTTTTCTCCCTGTTTTTCCACTCAAGTTATAACCGATATTCTTTCTTTCAGAGATCTGAAACCAGAGAATATCCTTTTGAGTGAGGAAATGCACATCCAGATAACAGATTTTGGGACGGCGAAACAATTGTCATCGGACAGCAAGCAAGGTATTGTCCAATTTGATCCGGACGTCGCAGTATGATACACTCCCGGGTGTTACAAATTCTTAATTCTTCTTTTGCAGCAAGAGCGAACTCCTTTGTCGGAACAGCACAGTATGTTTCTCCGGAGCTGCTAACAGAGAAATCAGCCTGCAAAAGGTAATTGAGTCTGGTCACTACGCAGAGTTCATATGTATATATGTTTTATGACTTGCAGTACGGTAACATTTATTTATTAATTTTTTTTTTACCCCTTTCTGTTGCTTATTCTTTTTAGCTCTGACCTCTGGGCATTGGGATGTATTATCTATCAATTGGTGGCTGGTTTACCACCATTCAGAGCTGGGTAAGTGCCACGTTTCGCATATAATTGCGTTCACGACAAAAGAAAAGAAAAGATTAAAAGCAGAAAAAAAAGTCAAATGTCACATTTGAAAACATGACTAGAGCTCATCACGTGCAACTCTTCAAAGTAGAATCGGCCTCAAATGAGCAAGCAATCTTTTGTGTTGTCGTCTTCTTAATCAATGTCAAATTGCCCGTTGTTGTGGCGACGGGACCAGCAGAGGAGCGCGTCGTTCAAACGCCGCGCGGGGCTTTGTAAACAATAGCATATTTACTGAGCACAATGACTTGACTGACACGTCTTCTCTGTGGCCAAGGAAACGGGTCACAATGGTTAATGAAAATGATTTATTTTCATTTTTATTCTTGGATTTTTTTTTCTCTCTCTCATAGAAATGAGTACTTGATATTCCAGAAGATAATAAAGCTGGAGTATGAATTCCCTGAGAAATTCTTCCCCAGAGCCAAGGATCTCGTCAAACAGCTTTTGGTAAGTCATTACATACGAGTCTTGATAAATCGTAGAGGCGGTCAAATTACGTCAACGTGATTTTTACTTCTCAGTCACTGGACCCGTCAAATCGCATCGGCTGCGAAGAGATGGGCGGCTACGACCCTTTGAAACAACACCCCTTCTTCGACACCATCTCCTGGAGTGACCTGCACATGCAGACGCCCCCCAAACTCACCCCTTACCTGCCCGCCATGTCTGAGGACGACGAGGACTGCTACGGAAATGTACGATTTTTTTTAAATCATGTTGTCATACTATATGCAGCAAGTTGAGAAAAAAAAAACAACAACAACAAAAGGCCCAATGTCGCCTGTCCGTGTAGTACGACGACCTCCTGAGCCAGTTCAGCAACATGCAGGTGGCCCAGTCCAGCTCGTCACACTCCCTGTCGCCGCACGAGTCGACGCCCCCGCAGCGGTCCAGCAGCAACATCGAGCAATACATCCACGACCTGGACAACAACTCCTTTGAGCTCGACCTGCAGTTCACCGACGAGGAGAAGCGCTTGTTGCTGGACAAACAAACCTCTGGAAATCCGTGGTAAGTCTTCACTGGATTTTTTTTTTTTTTGCCTTTTTTTCCCTCTTATATTGTTTTTTTTTTTTTTAAACAGACACAAGCAATAAATTATTCTGTATTACAATTTAAAAAAAAAACTGATTTATTATACATAAATGTTTTGGTCTCATAGGTTAGGCTTATGCTAGAATAAAAGCAAATCAATGTCCTGCATTTTGATATAGTTTCATTCGAGCGGCTCAAACCGAGGACACACTCCTTGTGCGTTTCTTATCTTATTTGGCCAGTAAAGATGATTTGATTCAGATTCCGATGATTCTGCGAACATTTCAAGGCAATCAACTAGACTTAAATCAGTGAATTATGATTTCATACAAAAAAAATATTGTAACTGATAATGATAGAAAATGGGAGAAAGGGCAAAATATGTTTTATTGTTTGCTTTAAATTCTGTTTTGGGCACTTTTTGGTTGGTACTAATGTTGGATGTCATTAATCTGTATTTGCTGTTTTTTAAAATGTATTATTCTAATTTACACAGGCACCAGTTTGTCGAAAACAACCTGATTTTAAAAATGGGTCCAGTGGACAAACGAAAGGTGAGTATGGCTAAATAATTGGTTTTGTGATGTTGTTAGCAGGTAAACTTACTTAACTTTTTACTAAGATTTTCCAGCTAGTACACTTTTTTTTTTTTTGGTTTTGTTTAGAGGAAGTCAACCCCCCCCCCCCCCACCCCCAAAGGTAGCCATTTTGACATTTGCTGTCGAGTGAAAATGACATCACCGTTGCTCAGGTAACAACCAATCACAGCTCAGCTTCAGAAAAAAGATGAGCTCTGATTGGATCGTTGCCTGAGACCTGAGCAACTGCGATGTCATTTTCACTCGACAGCAAGTGGCAAAATGGCCGCCCCCCTGAAATGGATAAAAACAACTGTATTTTGCTGCATAAATCATATTCCACAAATGTAATATTAATCAGAATGTCATGTTAAGACTAGTCAGATCACATATAACATATTACTGTCAAGAAATGTTTGCGGGTGACTTCCTCTTTAATATAGTAGGCGCTTGAGTGAAACCTGTTTCCGCCGTAGGGTCTGTTTGCCCGACGGAGACAGCTGCTCCTCACTGAAGGACCACACCTGTACTATGTGGATCCTGTCAACAAGGTCCTGAAAGGAGAAATCCCTTGGTCACTAGAATTACGCCCCGAGGCCAAGAACTTCAAAACCTTCTTTGTTCACACGGTACGCACAACGACTCGTAAAATCATTTGTGTTTTTTCTACTGAAGCCCGTCGCTTCATAGTTCTAAAGATAAATATTTTTTTCCCCTCCCAAACCAAATACAAGTACTTAAATTTGAGTATTGGTAGCGAGAAAGTCTCTTGTCCTAATGAGAACCATTTGTAACGATCCGTTTTTTTTCTGCATCCTGGGTGTCGTTCCAGCCTAACCGAACATACTATTTGATGGACCCTAGCGGAAATGCCGACAGATGGTGCAAGAAGATCCAGGAAGTGTGGAGAAAGATCTATCAAAGACACCAAAATCCCGGCCTATAGGAGCGCTCCCACTTCCTCCCGTGGCCGGCCCTCTTTAGCACGGAGGCCAATCACTGAGCAGAGTAACACCCTCTTTAGTGCCCTTCATCACCGCAGTGTAAACAAACACTTTACAGGCGCTGGCATCTAGACCTTGTTTGTTTTACTGAGTAGAATCTTCTTTTTTTGGGGGGGGGGGGGGGGACTCCAACTTTGGATTCAGGGTTGCTTTGCTTGTTCTTTGTGCTCCATGTGAGGCTTCTGTTGCCGTTGAGTCCCACCAAGCACATCTGCTTCTTCTTTTTCTTTTTTTTGTACATTCTCGACGGGAGGTGAAAGAGGCGCAAGTTTGGGGGGGGGAACGCGTGGGCTCTTCCCCCCCCCCCCCTCCAAATCCGAGGACTGGTTTCCCCATGTAACGCAAAAATATTGATTCATGTGAGTCTAATTCAACCATATCCTCAAACCTGCGTCCGATGTGCAAGCTGTAGACAGCCCCCTCGTCTCGTGCATATGGTCCCATAGCTCGATTCATCACTCTTCACGCATTTACCAAACTCAAAATGTATTTTTGTAAGAGCCCGTGTATTTCCACAGTATTTTGAGTTGTTTTTTCTTCAATCTAGTGGTACTTGCTTATGGCGGTCCAATCAGATTCTCAGCAGGTCTAAGCGTGAGCCTTCCATTAGCCGTAAGTTGGAGAGGAGGCGGGTAAACATGCCACTAGCTTGTACTTCCTAATCATGAACTCGCTTACCTTTTCCTGCATGGCCAGTTGTGTAGCGCAGCCTTGTTCCTCCCTCCTTAGGGCACTGGTGATGATATTACAGTAGTTTATTCAAGTTTTTTTTTTTTAAAAAAGGTGGGTATTTTTTTTAAATGATTTTTTTCGACTGCATTGGCAACCATGGCAAATGTTACTGGATGATTTGGCTGTTCTGTTCACTTTGCTATTTCTTTGTGATGTGAATTTTTCTCTTTTTTTTTTTTTCTCGTGGGGTCGTTTGCTCATCTTCAGTGCATCCTGTTGAAATACGAAAAAAAAATCCTACGTGCTGACCAGAAAATCCTCATCCAGCAGAGATATTACACATTATACTATCGCTCTTTGAAGCAATCGCAGGTTTTTATCCGGATCGCTGGCTCAACCGTTTTGTGTTTTTGTTCTGTTTCCCCCACACACGTTCACACATTCAGCTCCAGTAGAACTTTAAATTGAGTTATCTGAAGCTCCTTTCTTTTATGTTATCATAATGCTTTTAATTTTTGACAGATTACCTTCAGGTCCTTTTTTTTTTTTCTTCTTCTTCTTTTTTGGGCTGAGTCTGTGTGCAGTGTGTGACTGGAATATAGGTGAATAGGACCCTGGGGGCTCGGCGTGCAAGGATATCTTTATCTGATCCAAATAAGCGATAAAATTGCTGTATCTGTCTATAAAAGCGGAGGAGACACTCCAGAAGTGTTGGCCTCCTCGGCACGGAGAATTTGTCGGAATCAAATAGAGGGCGGGTCGGTTACATTGTGTATGGAAACACTCTACCTGGCTTGTAACTGACGAGAACTGTGATGTACAGATAATGTATTATTAAAAATCTGAAGCAAGTAATGCAATGACATTAGGATACAGTTTTTGTATTTTTATTCTTGTATAAGGTTATTAGAGGGCTATTGTTCAGCCTCTAGTTCATTCTGTGTTATTTAAATTCTAATATATGAATCATATTTGGATTGAAGTCATGTTCAGGGGCCATGTTGTGTATGTTTTGAGATGTTAAAGCCTTTGAATGTGAATAATTATTGTAAACTATAATATTTTACAGCTTTTTTTCTTACTATATCATACATTTTCTATTTGCTCAGTGATTTAATCATATTCTGCCGATAATTTAATGAATCTGTTCATTCTCTCTCTCTCGCTGATTATTTGTTCGCTAGGTCAGTAGATGTTGAATGACGACTTTTTCCACTTAATGCTTGGTAGTCCAGTAATTAAAAGCATGTAGGGAATTTAGGCAGACGAAGAAAGCCACGTGTCCTGTCGTCTGTCAAGTCGCAGTCATGACACGGGAAAAGATGCAGCGTTTCACTGGCAAAGGCTTCTCACATCCTGCAGCATGTAAATAAAGTATCAGCCCACCATCTGTCTTTTGTGTCTTGTGCAAATTACTACGGGGTTCTCTTTGGTTAATACAATTGTGTGCGATGCTGTGCCAGGTCGTTGGAGCATTATATCGATAAAGTAGGACGACTATATGTCACTAGTGAGGCAAAAATGTACAGGTATGCCTGCGATTAATGTTTCGATTAATCGGATTACAAGAACGTTTACATTTCCATCCCTTTTTCAAGAACAGGACCTTATTTCAAATTGACTAAGCCCTCGTCTATCAGGTGAGGAACATTTGAGTGTTCCTATTAGACTTGACGCGAAAATAAAGGAAACTGAGCTATGACTTAATATAAAAGCCATCGTATCTATATTAGTGTTGTGCACTAGTAAAATCAAATCAATTTGCTATCATTCAGATTAGAAGTAGCATACAAGTAAGATATATTACTAATGATTGTACCTGAACCTTATTACTGAATATCAACGATGCCGAATAAATCCTTGAACGACTTCCCATACAACACGTTTGATCGTTCGGAGATACAAAAAAAATGCGTCCGGCGACTAATAATCTAGTCCCTTGACAGTTTTCGTGACATCACCGCGATCGTTTCCAGTGGAGCGTTTTGCGTCGAATAACGCACGCATGCAAATGTGCGTGCGTGTGAGTGCGGAGTCCGGATGGAGTGAGACGCGAGAGGGTTCTTAGTGGGAGTGGCCCGGACTTTGCGTGAGTAGAGCAAGCCAAGCGGCTGCAGGCAGCTAGTGAGATTTCCCGTCAGCCTCTCAGCAAAACAGCCGAGGCGAAGGCGAGGGCGGCGGAGACGACGCGAGGCGAAGGCGAGGGATGGCGGAGAACAACTCGGAAAGCAGCGGCCCCGTTCACCGCCGGTGTTTGAGCCATTCTTCGGCGGAGAGAAGCCCCCCGCCCGGTGCGGGCTCGTCCAAATGGATCCGGCTAAACGTCGGTGGGACCTATTTTTTAACAACTAGACAGACGTTGTGTCGAGACCCCAAATCGTTTCTTTACAGGCTGAGCCAAGCTGACCCGGAGCTCGATTCCGACAAGGTAAATGCTATGCTAGTTAGCACTTGGGTCCGCACTTGGTTGTGTGGGTTTTTACTTTTCGATGAAAAAAAATCTCGTTATTTACTAACTGCTTTATTGAACAACCGGGTGTTATTGACGTAGCTACTATCATCGTTTAACTTGGTGGTGTTGCATTTTAATAACAAACCGAACGTAAACTGGATTTTCTCCCTTCTCCAAGCTAGTTAGCATTAGCTAAAAGGCTAGATTCCTACGGTCACCACATGATTGCCATTTTTTTTGTTTTTTTTAATTAAAGTCACTCATAGTCATAAGTGACATATAAATAGGTTATAGGTGTTATATATTTTTTTAGAATAAACCAGCCTAACCCGTGGCGTTTGAATATCCTTTTCGTCACATTTTGTTTTCTAATTTTATTATATCAAACTGCAAACTTTCTCCCGTCGAGGCCGTTGCATTGCGTTACACATGTCGAGCTAATTGGAACATTTTCTCAACCAAGACGGCAAATTGTACCCTTAATAGGTTAGCGTTTATCATTACAATTGTGCTCTCTTTCATATGGTGGTCGTAAGTCGTCTAATTTTGCTCAATGTATATTCACATTTCTTTGTATAGTTTTTTTGTGCCACTGAGGAAGTGTGTCAGAAAAATTCCAGGACTGGTGTCACAAAATATATATTTTATATGTATGAGTTTTCCCCTTAAACGTTTGCCAGACGATCAACCAGCACGTCCACAAATAGTTTTTGCTTGTTCGGTTTAATCAGTGTGTGAAATGAGATCAGTTTGTGGGCCGAGCATCCAACAGTTCTTGGCCAAGAAGAACATCACCAAACTGGAGCAACTTTCCGTCTTGTTTAGTTTTTCTTTTCCTTTTCGCAAGTTTAACGGTGTCACCGAGGGAACCTATTTTAACGACGCAGATGACATAAAGTGCATGAATGCGTGTCAGAAAGCTGGAAAAAGTGCGTTCCACCCCAGTGGGATTACCTCAATGGAATTTTTTTTTGGGGGGTTGGATTTGAAAACTCTTTTGTGACACCAGTCCTGGAACTTTATTGACATATGAGTTGACCCACAAATAGGCACCTAACTAACACATTTGGTATTTAATTCCCAGAGCATTTAGTATATATGACAACAGCATAAAGTAGGGGTGGGCAAACTTTTTTTTTTTTTAATCATTTCAAATGGACACATTTATTTAATGAAACACATTAATTGTGAAATGCTAATTGTTTTTTTAATATGGTAGTAGTGCCTTGACATGAGTTTAATTCATTTTGTGACCAAGCTTTCCCCATTTAAAATGACTGAAGTCATGTGGTGTTTGGTTAACTACACAGTGTGTCATCTTTGGTTTAGTATTTTGGTACACTTGAGAGTTTTTTTTTTTAGGTGAAACAATGTCATGCAAAACATATTACAGGACTTTTTAGAATTCAAATGCTGGGTTAGAACAGAGCAGGCCTTGTGTGTCCTGCGAGCCATACTTTGCTCACTCCCGCTATAAAAGGGGGTGCCCCCATCGCCCCCCCCCCCCCCAGCAAGCAGCCGTGGTTGCCGGTGGCAAGCCGCCCAGCATGAGTAAGAAGTCATTGCCAAGTGGGGTGAGGTGCTGCCGGGGGATGAAGTCACTCACTCCGCTCTCCCTGAATGGCCTCCACATGCTCGGCAAGCAGGAGGAGGGGACGAGGCGCTGTACGTTTGTGCATCTGCCCATTTTGAACAGCAAGCCGCCTGTTGGCTCTCGAGCCCGCTGAGCAAGCGTCGCAACACAATGAGTTAGTGTCCGCATGCACGGCGCGACACACTTTTTTTTTTTTTGTGTGCATTGCCGCTGGTTTTAACACCTATGATGCTTTTGTTTTCATCCACTTTTATAATCTGCCCTACTTTTTTTGCGCTCAACGGGAACCGCGGCTCATCTTGCATTTTAATGCCATTATTTTAATCTCCCAATAATCTGCTTGCTTTTTGGTCCGTTTATCCTTCAATGAGCTTCGGGCTCATGTCAATCCCCGTGTTTTAAGTGCGCGACAGACGAACCTCGAGCCATTACTGGCCCTCTCTCGTGAGTGCTGCTTGATTTAGTAGCGCGTTTGGTATGCGAAAGGTTATTAGTGGGATGCTTTATCACTTGCCGCTTTTTTCTTAAGTTATAAACGTAAAGATAAATGTATAGTGGTTGGAAAATGTACACGTGCACCAGCCGCAAATTTCGGTTCGAGACACAATACAAGAACCTGATTGAAAAATGTGCGTTTTATGAAGATAGTCGTTCTCTTGTTTATAATCACCAGTTGTTTTGCCTTAGCAGAAAGTATAAACAAAGATGCTAGATGAAATAGCATCAGTTTTTTTTTTTTTAATTTTCACAATTTTTACGTTTCTTTTTGTATACTTGGTATCACCAAGCAACGCCCTTCATTGTGCTGTCAAAATTTACAGGGATGATTCATTTTTACTTTATAAGGACTTCAGTGTTGTAACCATGAAGTGCTGTCACTATTTAATATTTTTAGAATTGATTCATCTATCAACTATTCGGAATTATTTAAAATTTTCCATTTAAGTGTATTACAAAAGCATTTCTTACCCGACTACTGTTTATTAACCAGTGATTGGTGTTTGTTTCAAACTTTGTATTCGTATAGAGATTTTTTTTTAAAAGGGGAGGGGGGGGGGGTGATATTACCGGTTCGGTCATTGTTTTTTTGAAATTAGTCAAGAATTGCTGTTGATATGCTGAAATCAAAGCATTTAGACCATTTTAAATCAAGGAAAAAGAAAATGGCTCCAAATGATTACTGGATTATTAAAATAGTTGTCGAGGAATCTTGACAGCTCGAGCTGTTTATGTGACAAAGAAGTGCAACCGCCTGACATATGCAGCCCCCCCCCCCCCATCTCAAGTAAAATGCAGCATTGTGCTTGTGTATCAGCTAAGGAGACGAGAGGTTCATTTCTCAGTCATGCATGCTGACGCGCTTCCTTGCTACTCTTGAAACTGCATTATTCATGTTGTTGACTGGAGTCTGTTTTGCACGTGGGGTTAGGCCAGGGGAGAAAGTGCCATCACGTGCCAGCTGATAACCATTGCTACTCTTTTATTAAGAAGTCTGTATTTTAAAAAAAAAAAATCCTCTTTTATTTACTCGCTGTCGCATCCGGGCAATGTTGTCGTCCCTCATTTTATGTGACGTGAACCCAAGCAGAATTGATCATGTTAAAATATACAAGCCGAGAGGGAAGAGGTGCAACATCGGAGATTATTTTTGGCCGACTCGGTTCAGACTATTCAAGCAAAGGCTGGGGCGGGCGCTCTCGCTCTTGAGAGCCGCATGAATTTTTCAGGCGACCCATCACAAAAGATCCGTGTTTGTCTTAACGTCTTCGTTTGCCGGTCGAGCTCTTTTGCGTGGATGAGGAATGCGGCCACGGCTAATGCGGAATTCTGCTTGTACAATTGTGGCCAGCGACGTAAATATTTAACCGTACTTTAAAGGTAGCCTCTCGTTGCTTCATCCTCAATGGTTGTTCCGAGACCGATTATTGCGGTTAGTAGCAATTAGTTCATTTTGTTGTGATGGTGCGTCATGAGATTTATTTCATATTAACTCTTTGACTGCCAAAAACGTTAAATAACGTTTAGTAAAATCCTATGGAGGAGTGCCAAAGACGTTAAAAGACGTTTTTTTTAAAACAGAGGTGAAACTAACCATTTTCTATTGTTGATTACTGAAAAACGGAATAAGGTAGAAACAAAACTTTTTTTTCTGATGAAAGATGAGAGTCCAATCTTTCATTTGGTAGTATGTGCGTTTCCATAGTCCAAACACATATTTTTCTGTGGACCTTGAAAGATCAGTCAAAAATGCTTAAATCGGCTGGCACCCACGGCATCCCTTTTCTGAAAACGTCTGGCAGTCAAAGAGTTAAAATCCCTTCATACCAACTATGTTGAGCGAAAAAGAAAGTGGTCGGATGAAAAAGTTCATTTGCATTTTTTACATCTGCAACGATGCCACACAATTCCAATTTTTTAAAAATCTCAATAAAACTAGTTGCCAGTTGGTTGACTACTCATGAAAACTTGGGGCAGAACCCTGCAGTCCGCGTGACCAACTAGCTTTTTTTTTTAATCTAGAAGAGAGACGAGTCGTAGTCTTGTTTTATTTCCGAATCTTCCAGGTCCTCATCACAGCAAAGTTTTTCAAAGGCTTCATAAGGGAAATGTTCATCCACAGCCTGAAGCTGAAAACGGGCCTCGCCAGTTTGAATCTTTAGCGAAATCTGAGAGTGTTCCCTCTAAAAGCTGCCTCGATGCGATGCGTGTATTATTTAAAAGATGAAGGCCTATTTGACGATGCCATTACCGCTTCCACTCCGGGGGGGATTCTGGCTCCTACGCTACAAGGATCCGACTTCCACTTGGCTAAGTAGCTGCAGTCACGTGACTCGGCTCGGCGCTCCACTGCATCGTCTTTAAACGCTGCTTCTGCGCGGCTTTCCTTTCTCCCGCAGTGAGCGATGGTGATGATGATGATGATGATGCTGATGCTTTCTTTCCGTATGTTCCTGAGGCTGCGGTGTGTAAGGCCGTCCTTTTAGTGTTAATTGTGCAACGTGACATGCGAAGTTGAATTGAGCGTCGTCTCCAAATGGCTCTTCTCGGCATCATGTGCGCGACACGTGTCCGTCACTGCCTCTTTTTGAGGCCCCACCACAAGATAAATCATGTAATATGACTGACCTACACTAAACTGACCTAATTCTGCTTGTTGGGTGTTGACACGTTTTTATATAATCTGCCGTGTTTGGGTTAAGTGATTGTTTTTGGCCGGTTTAAGTCCAGCGTATTTGTCATCAGTATACAAGTCAAGTGGAGATGTTTTTTAAAAAAAATTTTATACAGTTTGTCTCGACTGGTTGCATTTATGCATACCAACAAAATCAAAGATCGCTCTAACGGTCTTAAGTATGCCCGATTTGTGCCTCATCTCACCTTAATCTTATTTTGACCTCAGCAGTAGATCGTAGATTCATTTCACTAAAAACACTGGTTTCTCACCAAAAAGCACAAAAAAACAAGCTTTTTGTGGGGGGAAAAAAACATGTGAAATATTTGATATTAATATTTGAGCAATCATTTGGATCCTTTATTTTATTTTATTATTATTATCCAAATTTTGTGATTTTAGCATATCAACAGTAATTGGTCACAGATTTCTGTAGTCCTTCATGAAAGAAGACCGAACTGGTAACTCTTTGACTGCCAAAAACGTTAAATAACGTTTAGTAAAATCCTATGGAGGAGTGCCAAAGACGTTAAAAGACGTTTTTTTTTAAAACAGAGGTGAAACTAACCATTTTCTATTGTTGATTACTGAAAAACGGAATAAGGTAGAAACAAACTTTTTTTTCTGATGAAAGATGAGAGTCCAATCTTTCATTTGGTAGTATGTGTGTTTCCATAGTCCAAACACATAATTTTCTGTGGACCTTGAAAGATCAGTCAAAAATGCTTAAATCGGCTGGCACCCACGGCATCCCTTTTCTGAAAACGTCTGGCAGTCAAAGAGGTAACATAGTACAGCCCCCCCCCCCTATTTTTATTTTAAATCACTATTCCCATATGAAGTATGAAATAATAAACAGTAATTTGGGGAAAAAATGCTTTTGTAATACATTTTAATGCCGAATTCAAATCAACCAGATGAATCGATTTCTAAAACGATTCGATGGCGACGGCACTAGCGAGAGGCCGAGATTTATGCCCAATAAGCTCTTACGGCTGAATCTAACACAGTCTGGCGTTATTGATTGGCCTTGGTGGAGGTATGCTCTCTACTTTTGAGCTCTTGTTTTATTAACAAGCTAACAAAGGCGCGCTAGTGCGTGTCAGCCAATCCGAAATAGGAGAACACAAAGCGGACGTTTCTGATGCTGAAAACAACTTTGCAGCTTCAAAATCCACATTTGGGTCGTTGCCACACGACTCGATGTACAATTATATAATTTTTTTTTTTTTTAAGTGACGAAAGATCCCAAATGGCAAAAGTTGACATGGAGCAAGAATGTCTGTTGGGCTTTAGCGGGATATTTTTACGATGAAAAGAAGGTCAACCTGCCATCAGAGTGCAGATCTTATAAAAGAGCTTGTACTTCATAATTGGACGGACCAAATTAACGCTTCACGTGTAATGAGGGCCCCCCCCCCACACACACACACTCCTGAGAATGCGCACAAGTACTGACGGGACTTGGGTTCGTCCTGCAGTTTGGGTTTTGAGTGCACTTGAATCCAAGCCTGACACTTTCCGAGCATAGCATTAGCACGGATTCTCCATAAATGAGAACACAAATGGATATTTTAGAGAAATATGCCTGACGGAAAAACGGGAAAACAGTTGAGCGTAAATGCCGGTTGACTTTGGCGTTCTGTGTCAGGGCGGGCCACTGAGCTAATTGCGGTTTTTTAAACCCAGGTGCTTTCTCGCGGCTCCCTCGGCGAATTCCGCCTGCTCCGTCGATCCCCCCCCCCCCCCCCCCCCGTGAGACAAAGCCGACCTAATCGCAGTACTTAGAAGAAAATCGGGGAATGCCCAGCGGTTGCGACGGAATCGGGGTCAAATCCACGTCCTGCGGGAATGGTAAAGTGATCGTCCGCTCGAGAGATTACGAACGCGGGAGCTGACCTCAAATCCCGCTTGTTTGAGTCACGTGGTGAAAATCACGGCATTCGTTTCAAACTTAAGTCCAGGGATGGATGAAGGCTTGCGATCATCACGTGGCTGATCTTCCTCCTCTTCTTCCCAGGATGAAACCGGTGCCTATCTCATCGACAGAGATCCGACTTACTTTGGGCCGGTGCTCAACTACTTGAGGCACGGGAAACTGGTGCTCAACAGGGACTTAGCAGAGGAAGGTAACCAAGATTACTAGATTTTTTTTTTTTTGTTCAACATGCTTAGCAAAACATTTTCTTGTTTCTTTTGTGAGACAGATTTTTTTTTTTAATGACATTTTTAATGTCATTTCAGGTGTTCTGGAAGAAGCCGAATTTTACAACATCACATCATTAATAAAGCTCATCAAGGACAAGATCAGGGAACGGGACTGCAAGACATCGCAGGTATTCCGACGCTTTGCATTGAAATATTCTCTCAATTTAGAAGTGAAGTCGAGGCCCAAATTGGTAGCGTGTGGATGGTCACGTGACCAAACAGAATACACGTGAGCCGCGATTGGTCGTTACCCGAGCCCTGAGCAACTGCCGCGGCATTTTCAGGCGACTCCAAGTGGCAAAATGGCCGCCCCGAGATGGGTAGAAACGGGGTGGCTTTAGCCACTTTATTCATATTC
This sequence comes from Vanacampus margaritifer, assembly GCF_051991255.1. NCBI lineage: Eukaryota > Metazoa > Chordata > Actinopteri > Syngnathiformes > Syngnathidae > Vanacampus > Vanacampus margaritifer. Next base: position 3,102,057 of record NC_135449.1, read on the forward strand.
CACACCACGTTTAGGCTAATGGGTGTATATACGAAAATTTGGGGCTCAGGTAACGACCAATCACAGCTCACATGTATTCAGCAGCTGTGATGTCATTTTCAGTTGACACGTAAGTGGCAAAATGGCCGCCCCCCCTGAGTTAGATTTTTTTTTTTTAAAGAGTGGATTCAGAAAATTGATGGATGAATTTTGCTTGCGAATGTCACATGACCAAACTCGGCAAACAGGTGAGCCATGATTGGTCATTTTCTGAGTCCTGAGCAACTGTGGTGCCATTTTCAAGTGGCAAAATGGCCGCCCCCCTGAGTTAGATTTTTTTTTTTTAATTTTTTTTTAAAGAGTGGATTCAGAAAATTGATGGATGAATTTTGCTTGCGAATGTCACATGACCAAACTCGGCAAACAGGCGAGCCATGATTGGTCATTTTCTGAGCCCTGAGCAACTGTGGTGCCATTTTCAAGTGGCAAAATGGCCGCCCCCCTGAGTTAGATTTTTTTTTTTTTTTTTTTTTTAAAGAGTGGATTCAGAAAATTGATGGATGAATTTTGCTTGCGAATGTCACATGACCAAACTCGGCAAACGGGTGAGCCATGATTGGTCATTTTCTGAGCCCTGAGCAACTGTGGTGCCATTTTCAAGTGGCAAAATGGCCGCCACCTTAGAGAGATAAATACAGTTGGATTTTGTTGCTTTATTCATATTAAAGAAAATTTGGGGCTTGGCTTCCCCTTTAAAATAAAAATAAAAATGAATGTAAATTTGACAGGGAAGTCAAATTTGAATGGTTAAAAAAAAATGCATTTGTGTAAAATGATGCTTCAATGTCATGAAAAATCAAAATCTTCTCACCTTACTAGAATGACGAAACCACGCCCCCAATCAACTGTCAATCTGTTTTTTCAGGTGCCAGTCAAGCATGTGTACCGAGTGCTTCAGTGCCAGGAAGAGGAACTGACACAGATGGTGTCGACCATGTCGGACGGCTGGAAATTTGAACAGGTAACGCGTCTTCCTGGGAGGGGCGGAGCCCCGGAGGCGTGGGGGGGATGACATCCGCAGTCCTGTTTTCCATGTGCTTCACCCACCCCCGCTACGCTCACATAGTCCAAACCCCAATGTCCGAATCTGACGCCGAGCCGAAACCGGCAACTCCCTTCTCTCTGAATGTGCGCAAACGTGACCCGGGGCGTCCCTTCTGTGCTCTGATTGGTCGTTGCAGTTTGTCAGTATAGGTTACGGGCGGGCCCACCAGTCAGAGTTTCTACTCATTGTGTCAAGGGAGGTGAAGGGAGAGGAGTCTGCTTTGCCCAACAACAGCGGAGAGGTGTGTCCCACATGTTTCCGTCCACGGGCTGGTCACTGCATGGTCCCCTTGTTGCCCCGTACACACGTTGGACAGTTTTGTCCCAAGTCGACACATTTAACAGTAGACGTTCTTTGAGTTGATCCTCTTCATGTTGCTTCTTCAAATTAGACCAACAAAGAACGGCTGGCACACGCTTTCTTATGATTTGTATTTGAGTTATACCTCACTCCCATTTTTATTTATTTTTTTATATGCTTGTCATCCGCCACTTTGACTTGTTATACAGTAGCTACACTTGGTTTCCATCCAGAGCTAAAATCGCTAATCGTGTTAGATGAGAAACTCCTCGAACTATAAGTGGGCCTCCAAGAATTTGGGATTATCTTCAATTGCCTACTGGCCAATTTAACATGGTTCAAAATTAAAGACTGTTTTGTCGGGCTGCAGCTGTCAATTTGATTATTCTACTACCGTAATTATCCCATCAATTTATCAAGTAATCAGATGAAGATTTAATCAATAATAATAATAATAAACTATGAATTATTGCAATTTTTTAGGTGTGTCAAAATGAGTGCGTTAATTTTGAGTTCATTTATAGTTCGTAACGCCACAACTTTTTTTAATGCGCGATTAATGATCACCCCTAACTTGGATTTCCTGTACTGGGGGAATTCCAGTCGCAATGCAGTCCACGTCAAAATTGAGCAATAATGAATAAAAAAAACAACTTGACCCTAGTCTTCACAAACATATGCATTGTTTTAAAAATGTGCCAAATTTCACAAGGGACTTCATTTTAAAGATTAGATAGCTCTTAATATGAAAAGAAAAATGCATTGAGCGGTCACCAATGTCTTACAAATGCAATTATGCTATCTAGTGGCAGAAAAATGACCTAAATACAAATCAATATCACACTTTTTTTATTTATTTTTTTACAGTATATCTGTTTAATTTTAAGTCAATTTTATGAATTATTGTAAAATTACTGTATCAATGACTAAAAGATGTAGCCATATTAGTTTTAAATTTGTTTCCACTTTTATGTTACCAAGAGTATGAAAAAATATTTTATTGTACATTTTGAACAGATAAAAAAAATTTTTTGATTAATCGAGAGTTAACTATTGAAGTCATGCGATTAAGTGCGATTTAAAAAAAAAAAAAAAAAATCACCTGACACCTCTGATTTATTTTTAATTTTTATGTACAGCACTTGGTTACAACTGTGGTTGTGTTTAGTGCTCCAGAGATTGCATTGAGTTGAGTTTTGAACAACAAAATGTGAATGAAACCGCGTTATCTGTGACTTTTGAGTGTGTAAACGGCTGGGCCTCGCCTGGTGAGTGACATGGGTGTCAGCGAACATTGGTGATAGGCTATATTCTAAGCATCCGTTCTAATCTTCTGTTTTCAGTTGTGTTTATACAAACTAAATCAGACATGATGTTGTCACATAGACAAGGTTTGTTAGTGTTTTATCCTTAAGTAGTTAAGTTAAGATTTTTATTTTATTTTTTTCCCCGAGATGAGCAACATGACTCCGGCAGCAGTGTCTACTGACTGCCTGTTTGAACACGCACACAAGGGACAAAATGTTTACAAGTAGCCAGTGTAGTCTTGCTGTGCAGTCAAAGGGGGGGGGGGGGGGGGGGGCAGACGGGCTTCCTTGACCCGGATTTGCTGTTTGTTTTTGTTTTGTCGTCTTTCGGGGTATACACAGTTTGTTCATTCAGTGCTCGACATTTTTACGACTTTGTAGGCGCCGTTGAGATCTGAAGGCCGAGAAGTTGACTGGTTAAATGTGTTAAAAAAAAAATATATATATATATATATTTTCCGTTTCACCACAACAAGCTCGCGCTGACCCGATCACGTTCCTCACTGACTTGTGAAGTTGCATGTTGACTTCATGTGGTCGAGTACACCCCCCCTCCCCACCCCTTCAGTTTTTCAGTCACTGTAAGCAGACCATATTTGGTGTCTTTGCGTTATTACCTTTTATAGGTTATTCTGATTGTTCTTTTCTGGAGGCACATGCTTTCATTTCTACCCTTAATTTGTTCTCCCTGTTCTTGTCTGTAATTGTGTACCTGTCTACAAATGTAAAAGATACTAAAGGGTAACATTTTTCAATATACAGTGGTACCTTGACTTACAAGTAAATGCCTAAACTTACAAATGTTTAAAGTTATGAGCCATTGTTTGTTTGTTTTTGTTTTAATAGCCAGGCTTCATTTAAGTCGCTGCTCAAGTGAAGTGAGGGGTAAAAAAAATGGAGCAATTTCTGTGCTGAGACGCCCTCACATGTGGGCAAGGAGAGCCAAAGTGTTGAATGGGATAGACGATAAAACGCACAAATGCACACATTGTCAAGGAGCTCACACTGAAATAAGCAGCCAACCAGACTCCTGATCCTGATGTCACTTACTCAGCCACGCCCCTTAAAGGCACACGTTCTTTAAATTATTATTGTTTTGATTTTATAGAACTTTTTTTATTTTCTTTAGAATAACTAACACAAACTTTTGGGGGGGGGGGGGGGCTTGAGCGAATTATTTGCTCTCCTATCTGCTTCAACAAAAAAAAATATTTTAATCGATTAATCTGTTCTGATTAATTTTTTCCAGTTTTTAATTTTTGTCACATTTATTCAAAAATATAATGTGATTTCAAATTGACCGTGCGGAAAAAGCCCAAACAAATAAACAGTGATTCAGTTACTGCTCATGTCCGTAACATGCCCCAAAAAAAACGGCAAAAGTAGAAGCAGATATTTGCAAATGTTTCGTTTTGAAAAAAACACAAAGATAATTTGGCGGCTTTCATGGAGGACGACAGCAATGTGAAAATATTTGCTCTAGAAAGGCTGAATTTCTGACGATTTTGAACTCGATGTCCAAACAAATAACTGCTTATCAAAAATAATTATCAATTCAGTAAAAAAAAAAAAAAAAAAAGTAAGTAAAGGTACCACTGTACCTGTTTTGTTGTAATCTGGAAAAGTACTGTTAAAGTTGTCAAAGGGTAACTGATTCAGTTTCTTGCAGGAAGCTCATCAACATGCCCAATTGTGTGCATTTTTCTATTTTTTATTTTTATTGCTCATCTTTGCTGTGGTGTCTTTCTAGCTGGTCAGCATCGGCTCCTCTTACAACTACGGCAACGAAGACCAAGCTGAGTTCCTGTGTGTGGTCTCCAAGGAGCTGCACAATCAATCCTATGGGACAAACAGTGAGCCCAGCGAGAAGGCAAAGGTGTGTGTGTGGGTGGGGGTGGGGTTGGGGGGGGGTGGAAATGTAGGCAAAGTAGAACCAGTTGAGGTTGTGTCCTTTACATATGTTTCGCATGTGATGTGCCAATGGTTAACATCTGTTTTGTGCTTTCCCGCCTCTCCCCACGTGTCCACCTCTCATTCAAGTCTGTTGTTTCTAAAAAAAACGTGTGTCTCTCTTGTCTTCTGTGCCGTCCCGCATGCTGCATGTTGCTCAGAGCGACGATGAAGACACGGATTATGAAATGAATGATTCTGATTAGGGTTGAGCACTTACAAAACTCACTGGTGAGCGAGGCTCAACTGGCGATAGTGCTCCCCCCCCCCACCCCACACCCCACCCAATTTTTTTACCTACCCCCATGTCACTTTAGATCAGGGGTTTGCAACCTTTCCTGTCAAAAAGAGCCATTTAAGGACAAACAACACAAAAATATACAGCTTCAAATGCTTTGACATTCATTTTCTTCGTTCTTTCGTCTTTAGTTTTGGGATTTTGTGTGAGTGTCCTCATTTTTCATACATTTTTCATACATTTGTAGACTTTTCCAACTTTCTCTAAAATTTATGACATTTTTCAGCAATTTTATGGACATATTCTGGTCATTTTCTGCCTCTTTACTTCCTTTTTTGGACATTTTATGGCTATTTTTTACCTGCCTTTTTTTGCCAGCAAATTTTTGGCATTTTTATGATTTATTTTTTTTGGGGAACATTTTATAGTTACTTTTTGAATGTTTTCTTTTCATCTTTTTTTTTTTTAATATATATAAAAATGTCATTGTTTTTTGGGGGGCAATTCCGAATATATTTTATGGTCATTTTCTGCCTTTTGTTTTTGGACATTTTAGGTTACTTTTTTGAACATTTTCCTTTCTGCCTTTTTTATTCAATGCTTTGGCAATTTCGTGGGCAGTTTGTGGTAATGTTCCTCTTCATTTTGGGATCACTTTTTGGATACGTTTAGGTCATTAAAAAAAATAATATTTTTCTGACAACTTTAAAAATTTGGACTCTTGACTTTTTTTTTGAATATGTAAATTCTTTTTTTTTTTAATCTAAATCATTAATTCATTTGAAGAATATTTTCTCAAAAAAAAAAAAAGAGCCGCAGGTTGCAGACCCCTCCTTTAGGGGCTCCATACATGTTAAAACTCAATTGGGGGCTGGGGGGGGGGGGATTCTTGTGTAGACTTTTCATAGCCATTGGATGACTTGTGTGTCACAAGTGCCTCCAAATTCTCCAGGAACCTTCCTTAGTTCACGCTTCAACTCTCCATCAAGCTTACTGATTTCACGCACTGCAAAAAATGAAAAATGTTGCTTTTCATGTCAACCTAAATCCTGTCTCGTAATTTCTTTGACTTTTTCTCCCGGACAGATTCTCCAGGAAAGAGGTTCGCGTATGTGAGGACGACCGAGTATTAGGAGCTCCAGGTGTTATGATGCAAACATATCATCCTCGTGGAAAACTTATTTGGCACAAGAGGAGATTCAAGCGGGGTGTTGTTGTGCATTTCTTTTGTGTTTCCCTCCATTTTAGTTTTGGATGTAAATATGACTGCTTACTGACAATTGGTGCCTGTACATTTGAACTGGAACTTATAAACTTTGCAGTTTTTTTTTTTCTTCCTTCCTTCCTTTAAAAAAAAAACATTTTTAAGCTTATTGAAAAAAACATGGCCGCCATCATATCGGCCAGTGATTCTCTCAGGGTCATCTATCTATCTATCGACTTAATGATATCCTCCAGCTTGATCTGGCAAAGGATCCCGGCGCTCTTTGTAATTCAAAAGCGTCACATTGTTTGGAGATGGCAAGAAGGGAATTTGCATTTATGTAAAAAAAAAAAAAAAATTAATAATAATGACCTGAAGTCAACCACTTTTCTATCTTTTTTTTTTTTTTTTTTTTTTTTTTGCAGCTTCATCGAGGTTTGTGGTCTTCCAACATTGAATCCACATTAATGTGGTAATAATAGTTCAACCTTTTTCTCCTCTTTAATGGGACATTTCTGACTCAAAAATTGCTGCAGCTCATTTAAAAAAAAAAAAAAAAAAAAACTATGTTTTAAATAATTGAATTGGAGACATCATGTTTATATATTGGAAGTGAACTGCTTTATATGATCGTCGTTTTGTTTTACGGTAATGTTGTCCAATTTCAGGAACATTTCCCCCCCCCCAGACTGACTTATTTGTATTGTTTTTGTTTGAGGGAGCATCTCTTTTTATATCAGTTTTGGGGGTAGAAGAAGTATTTTGGGGTGTAGGAGGATTGTGGACTGGAACTTTTTTTTTCTTTCTTTCTTTTTTTGAGGACAGTGAACAAAAAAGCTCTGTTCATATCCAGAGAATTTCGTTTTGGTGTAAATAATCCAAAAAAAACAATATTGATATTTAACTCTTTAAAAAAAAAAATGCACGTTTTGTACACTGTATAGAAAACCACGACTTCAAATGGAAGTTGTACTGGATCTTTTTCAACAACAAAAAGAGAGAGAGAAAAAAAAAAGATTATTACCCTCTGTTTTGCATAGTTTGTACAGGATTTGAGAGATTTCTGAGTGAGATTGAACAAGGTGTCTTTTCACTGAGAACATGCCTCGACATGTTTGATTAACAATAACAAAGCCATACTTGGCTTTGAAGTTGACTGTTACATTATATATCTATTTTTCTCCTGCCGTGCGATAGATTCTACTAGACATTTTTGAAATGTGTAGTTAATACACAGCATTGCAAGCACTACAGTGGGGGGGCGGGGGGGGGGGGGGGGGGGCGACGACACTGTGCACATTGCTAACTAACAGCCTGTAATGTTACTGTAAATACTGCAATTTCAAACACTTTTTTTTTTAAAGTTATTTTTGGGTTTGATGTGCAGTTTTGATAGTTTGCAACTATTTCATTCACAATTAATCATTTGGTGTTGCCTTGCCCCCCCCCCCCCTCCCCTAATGACCAAAATCCAATGTCTTACGTGTTTTGCACACATTGATCTTTAGTGTCAGGGAAGAGCAAACTTCTTTTTTTTTTCTTTTTTTTTTTTTATTGCCGGCACACTTTGTACATATGGACTCGTTTTAACAACACTTCCATTTATTCACACGTACACTTGACGAAAGCCGTTTTCTAAGTATTGATGCATGTTTTTTGATATAGACACACGTTTCCCCCTCACAAAAGGGCTTTTTAAGTAAAAAAAAAAAAAAAAAAATTTAGATTAGCAAAAAGGTTCAATCGGAGTAGACTGGATGTTCTGCAAGTGCTAGGCCGTGTTTACATTTGCTCTAGTATTCTGAAGCCTTCCAACGTGCCCAGTGTTGCACTCCCTCATGCATGTAAACGGTGTGCGATGGCACCGATGGCGACGAGCACTCCACGTGTAGTGATGACACGGACATGCTGACTGATGTTAAAGGACACTCCATCCGCCAGGTTCAAGGGGGAGGGCGGGGGCTGAGAAAATAATTTATAAATGTATTTTAAAATATCAAATAGAATGCTGGAGGGGTCCAACTGGGGCTACACGGGTTTCTCCCTCCCCCCGGTGTAGCGCCAACCCTGCCATCCGCCCACTCGAGCGTTGCAGACAATCTTGATTTCCGCCCTCCTGTTGGCAACTTGACAAAACTTACCTCTATGGGGTTTAGAGCAGTTGCTTTTTATTTTTATTTTATTGTGTTTAAGGCGGGAGGGTACCTTTGCGATGAGATTTCTTATTTTCTTGTTTGTGGTTCTGTAACCTCAGTGGAGACGTTCTGGCGATGCTTACGGCCCTTCACAGTCATGTGCAGTTGATCATGTGGCATGTGTAATATTTTTGTGTGACGGAAAATCTTATCAGAGCTGTAGCCTACTACTCTTAAGTGCCCTGTTTGTTTTTTTGCATTTAATAAGCCACAGACCACCGCCATGCATGAATCGAGATTACATTTGTAAAGGTGTAAAAGAATGGTTTGTCAGGTTTTTTTCCCCCCTTGATCTGACAGTTACATCAATGATTAATGTTCTCATATCACTTAGTACATCACTTCTATATGATCTTATGCAATGTGTATAAACTGAATAAGGTTAAGGGGATGAATCTATTGTGGTCTTGCGCAAGGAAAACCCAATAAAAAAAAGTTGTCATTCATATGAGTCTGAGTGGATTTATTTTGTTTAGCGTGGTTTTAAAGAAAATGGCTTTCTATATAAGCGGTTATAACAACGGTCAGTATAATAATCGGTTGGTTGTACATACTTGTTCAATTCATTGGAGTGGGATTCATTGCGCTGCTCCCACTGGTAGGCCTGCATTGGCCACTGGGGGGCAGTGTACCTAAATGAGTCTCCTAAATCACACCACAAAGCAAAAAAAAGCCCTACCAGCCAGAGTTTGGCTTTACTGAGATGGGTGATAATTGTCTGCCTAATGTGTTGCGCCACTGTTTGCTGTGGTCAAATGCTATATACGTTGCTGGAACGGTTATCGCAACTATTGATGCTATCTATATCCGTTAGCCCCATCCGTAGCGTTTTGCATTTTATTTTAGCATTAAGCTAGCAGGGACATTCTTAAGGAAATGTTTAAAATAAACAACGGGCCATTCTCCTTGTCTTAAGTTTAGAATGATCGTAAACTTCAACTGTCTGGGAGTAGCAATAGTTCAGGGGTGCTCAAGTTCGGTCCTCGAGAGCCCCTATCCAGCCTGTTTTCCATGTTTCTCTCCACTAACACACCTGATTCATGATCAGGGTCGTTATCGGGCTTCTGCAAAGCTTGCTGATCATTAGATTCAGCTGTGCTGCAGGAGGGAAACATGGAAAACAGGCTGGATAAGGGCTCTCGAGGACCGAACTTGAGCAACCCTGCGAGTAGTTGTTCACCATTTGTTTTATGATAAATAGCGACCTCTTTCGGTCTGTCCTTTAAATGCATCAGTTTTTAAATGGTGCGCCCAAAGCATAGCTGCCGCAAATATTGCCAGTTTAGAAATACAGTATAACTAGTTAATTTACATACATTTATGTTTTTTTTTAATAAATCATAAAATGGTATGGTACAACTCTAACATTATATTTGATAAATTTCCTCTTATGTCTTGTCTCAAATGTACATAAAACGTTTTAATGTATCAATCAGGCGTAAAGTTCGCCCACCAACTCAAAGATTTTTAAGCAATCAAGATAGGAACCAGTGAGCGTTCCTGCTCGTCCATGAAAAGTGCATAGTAAAATAAAAGGTAATTCAACAAAAAGCACCCGCGTATATTTCCAAGGTGTGTCCACAGTTATTTATCGTCAAGGGGCGTGTGAGGAAATTAGCACCTGTTAAAGTTGATAAAAGAAACGACTGAAATCTTTAAAGTTAATCAGCAGAAACTACTCTACTCGAATGAGACAAAATATGAAATTCAACCGGTTCTTAGTGCAAGAATTGCTGACATTTAAAAAGACGGAAACTAAAACATCCAAAAACGACTTGTGGAACGTACTGTTCTTATTCAAGCGAAGGCGGAAGTAAGCGGTGGATGAAATTTTTCTCGATCCTCTTTGAGTCTGGCTTGAGTCGGAGCGGGTGTTTTTTTTTTCTTCAGGAGGGAAACTTTACAAGGTTTAACGCAATTTGAACACGTTTAATTCCCATAGTTTTGTCCCCCGAGCCAAATCAAGCACACTGAAAGGTAAGAGCGCACCTCCACGACAGAACGCGTGAGTTTTGTCGCGTATAAAGCTCTTTTACCCGCTTCCTTTTGCGCCATTTTCGCTAGTTTTATAATGCACTAATGTAATGTGCGCCCCGGCGCAGATGTTCTTTGTCCTCATTCTTAACCTTCTCGCTTGTTTTCTTTTAACCGAATATCGACTGGCTCGCGGGGGATGTATGGAAGGACTGCGAGTTGTTCCGCTCCTTGTTGGCGGAATGTGTTCAAATCAAGTGCATTTGCGCCATTTTTTTGTGCTGCATCAGGCCGTGACAGTCGCTAACTGCGCCTGTTGGTTCTGGCGCACATGAGTTAGCTTCGCGAGCTAACCCGCTAGCTGGCTAATCAATTATCCAAGCGCGTTTAACTCCGCCTGACCCCAAAACGAAGAGATGAAACCGTAAAGAACAATATTAAGTTAGGTCTATATAGATTAGGAAGTGGGAAAGCACACTACTCTTATCTTAAAGCTAGGAAATTATGGGCATGCTAACCACGGTGGGCAGCTAGCTCTGTTAGCCACCTAGCGGTAAAGACAAACCGGTCCAATCTGTCACTTTTTAAGCTTAAAAGTCTGTTTTCTCGCCAGTACCCTAACGAATGGAGCACATGAATGAAGCCGTCAAAACACCAAGGGGCAGAGTGGCAACTTGTTATGTTCGTGTTTTGAACGTCCGCATTTTTAAGAAATGCAACCTTTATATTCACAGTTCGCATTTCTGGAGCAACATAAGCGACCAGGGTTACTCCGTTCTACCTTATTAAAGTTGAAAGCTGCAAGTAGTGTGCTCAAGATAATTCTTTGTTGAGGTTAAATACGTAGCTGGCTCACACATATTAACCCCTGGGCGTTATTTGTCCATTTTCTGGCTTTTTTCTGTTTTTCATCAAAGAAAAAGCATTTGGAAAAAAATACACTAGGGACCTGACATTTTACCAGGATTGTTTAAAAATGTAGAAGTTCAAATTGGCGCCATGTTGTAATTTATAATCATTACCAAACAGGAGGGAGAGATTCACACGAAGTTGTTGTAATAATGCCCGATTTTGGCTCATTGACTCCCATTATAAATCACAGTTTTTGATATGCTGTAAACCTGATGTGTTATAATGCATTTTCCGTGATTACTGATGCAATCGCTTCTTTGACGTGTCATAAACATGAAAATAGAGGAATTTGTGTGTTTAGAGTGTTAACACAAAAATCCACTAGGTGGCGCCAAAGGCTAATAAATGAATACAAAATGCATGCATAAAAAAAATTATTGTTATGACTTATGGACTTGTTTGAGCCTCTAACTATGTCATATGAAATATATAAATTATTATTTTATTTTTTATATATATATATATATACACACCATAGTTAGTCTTGCTATTAGCATAATACTCCTATTGTTGTCCATAGGGGGCATAAAATATATATATATATATATATATATATATATATATATATATATATATATATATATATGTGTGTGTGTGTGTGTGTAGATAGGTCTGATGCCACTGAACATTTTGAGTGGTTGAAAGTGGAAAAAAATATTCATAAATGACTAAGTTATCTCACTTCAAAGGAAATGCCGGATTTTGGCAAAATTACAAGAGTTTTGTGCTGTTCGGAAAACTGCCATTGTGTGAAAACTGGGCATGCAGAAAAAATTCTATTGTTATGACTTATGGACTTATTCAAGCCTCTAAATATGTCATATGAAATATTCAAATAAAATAAAATAAAAAGACCTTTATTTTTTCCTTTATACAGCATAGTTAATTTTGCTGTTGGCATAATACTGCTATTATTGTCCATAGAGGGCATTAAAAAAAACTTATTTTTTTTAAACTATATATGAATAGATAGGTCTGACGCCAGTGAACATTTTGAGCGGTTGAAAGTGGAAAAAAATATTCATAAATGACTAAGTTATCACACTTAAAAAGGAAATGCCGGATTTTGGCAAAAATTACAAGAATTTAATCAAACTATAATAACGCCCAGGGGTTAAAATGTCCCAAAAATTGAATACACAGAATAAAAACATTGTGTTTTTCTATCTGTCACTATACGTCAGTGGCATAGATAGACAAACAAAATGCAGGTTATTTGAAGTAAATATGTGAAATGGTGTAATTTCCCACGGTATGATGCCATTGATTGGAATGAAAGTAGTCCAGTTATTATTGTAACCAGGTGGTTGAGCTGTGTCAACGGGACTAACCAAGTCACAATTTATATGTCAAAAGGGCCAAGGGAAACCATAACTGCAATGTGGCCTGTGGGCTGGTTGACGCTTCAGAGCTTTTGTTTTAAGTTTTAATATAGTGTTTACTTCTTCATTATAGGAGTCCACAAATCATGTCTGGCATTGCATTGAGCCGGCTTGCCCAGGAGCGCAAAGCATGGCGGAAGGATCATCCTTTTGTAAGTAGACAGTCAACCCTCACCAATGGCAAGAAATGTTACATTCTCTTGAATGTCTGTTCTGTCTCTTCAGGGATTTGTTGCTGTACCAACAAAAAACCCGGATGGAACCATGAACCTCATGAACTGGGAGTGTGCCATCCCTGGCAAAAAGGGGGTAAAGTTCCATTTAATGATCATTCTAATGAAGCAGAATTCATTTCAAATGAGACATGTGATTGTTTTCGCATATAAGATGTGTACGGTGTACTGTTCAACACTCGCTTGAATTTCAAAATGAAACCGTGAACGCGTGAGCCATACTCGGATCTTCCGTATTTGCGAAGCTGATCACATAATTGCGTGTCACCAGACTCCGTGGGAAGGAGGCCTTTTCAAACTGCGCATGTTGTTCAAGGACGACTATCCTTCATCGCCTCCAAAATGTGAGTTGCCTTCCCCTTTCCTAGCATGTTTACCTTGATGCAAGTTGGGAGTCTCCGTAGGGGAAGCAGTCGTCTGGAATGGAAGGCCACTTGTCGGTCTCTTCCTAATGTAGATTACAATGCGTTCCTCGGATTTGACAGTGTCTCTCTTCTATTACTGGTTTCCACTAACTCCATTTCATGGTCACAATATCAAATAGCTACATATCAAGTGCTCTGTGTCCAGATGGTGCATGCTTGTGTTTGTTTGTTGTGGTTATCGCACTGATTTCGTAACAGCTTTTTTTTTTTTTTTCTCTCCCACAGGTAAATTTGAGCCTCCTCTCTTTCATCCAAATGTGTATCCATCAGGCACCGTATGCCTTTCTATCCTAGAGGAGGACAAGGACTGGAGACCGGCCATTACAATAAAGCAGGTTTGCACTGCATAAGCTTCCCATCAATTAGGGTTGAAATGATGAAAGGAGTAACACGAACATTTCAAAAAGTCTTAAGTGAAAATCTCTTGTCTGGAAGCTTTGCAGCGGATCATTTTAGTTTGTGTTCATTTGATATTGGAAAAAGTAGATGCTGCAAACCGCAACTAACTCACCACAACGGCGCGTCTAAAATCGGCAATGCGTATTCATGAATTCATGTTGCCAATACTCAATTAAGTGACCCTATTTGGTGGTAGTTAATTCTGGAGCTTCACATGAAAATACAAGTTTAAAAAAAAAAAAGTTTCATTTTTTTTTTTCTTCTGGGTAATTTCTCCCGCAGATCCTATTAGGTATTCAGGAACTCCTAAACGAGCCTAATATCCAGGATCCGGCCCAAGCAGAGGCTTACACAATCTACTGGTAAGACACACGCGCTCTGTTCCAGTCTGTCGAACGTAACGAAATGTCAGCACAAGGTCAAATGCCACTCAGAAAGATGAAGAAGGACTTTCAGTTACTGATGGAGAGTCCTGCATTTTATTTTTATTCTATTTTATTTTTTTAATTAATTGAACCACAAAAACATGCCATGATTGTCAAGGATGAAACGGATTGCTTCAAAACCAATACAGTACTCTGTAATGTATTTAGAATAATACTTAAGTATATTATTATTGCTAAAAAAAAAAAAAAACAGTGTGGAGAGTCTCTGTTGCTGAAATACACGAGTGCCGTTTCTAAAAAAAAAAAATTTTTTTAAATAAGATATACAGTAGACTTTGTGGCAGGTGTAACATTTCCCCAAAAGAACACCAGGGGTGGCAGTTTTTTTCCTTGAGGGAAAGGATTTGATTTCTTGCTTTGTCGCAAAGTGGCATTTCAGGATCCTGATGCTTTTTCTTTTTCTTTTTTCTTTTGCAGCCAAAACAGAGTAGATTACGAAAAAAGAGTCCGATCACAAGCCAAAAAGTTCTCCCCCTCGTAAGGGCAAGGACGGGTGTCGTGCCGCGGCAGAAGGAATCACCTCCCCCGCTCAAGTCACAATGAATGTGCCCCCCCTCACATCGGGACTTGCTTAAAGACTTCTATTTAAACTTTACACATTCTGTGCCATCCACCCCCACCCCCCATTTGACCTGTCTTTGGGTTTGTTTTTGCTCCATTGGTTTTGCTTTTAATCGCCAGTTGGTGCGTAACGCTGAGAGGGGATCGGAGCTTCAGCACCCCGCTCATTTCTTATGTCTTATGTGGTGCGAGGGACGCGACTCCAACCCAGTTTCGAGTCCATGCAAGATGGCCGTCATCCATGTCCAAGGAAAAACTTTTTTTTTTTTGGCGCTCCTCTCTTTTTTTCCCCCCCCTACACCTTCATTGTAAAAATGTCTGCTTATTTCATTGTCAGTATTTCAACTGCTGTATAATGAATGGCACTTTTATACTGTTGTATTTCACTTAGTGTCTCTAGATGGTTCTGTCTAATTCTTTCCTGGGTTTTTCTATTCAGCATGCTGTAACATATGATAGAATCTGCTGCCTTGGCTGTCTTTTTGTTAATTCCGAGTGTTCTAGGTTTTTGGATGAATAAAAAGGCTGCGATGACCGAGGCAGGTAGGCATACCAATTGTATCAGACTTTAAGGTTATACGGTGCTTTGTTCATGTATGTGTTGGCGTAAATAAAACTTTCTACAAAAGTTGTATTGCACAAACGGTATTCTCTCAATTTCCAGTGTTTTTAGTTTTCTTTTCCATCCAATCAGATTTTAGCCTCTGTTGCCATGCCAATTGAATCTACCCACACTCAGAATCAGCCAATCAGATGTCAGTTTTGTTTTAGGCAGCATTTTCCTGTCATCTGATTGGCTGAGGAGAGCAGAATTCATTCCAGACATCTTCTACTTGCAAAATACGTCCTTAGTGATCTGCATTCAATATTCATATATGATTAAATGATACATTTTATTTACTTTGAAAACGTTTTTGTCTTAATGAATATTTTGACAGTGAGTCAAGAGGATACTTGACTCACTGAGCCATTTTCAACAGTAAGAAGCTATTTTGTCTATAAATGTGTGAATGTAAAAACAACTTTTACCAGTTGCCATTGACTGAAGATGACAACCAATCATGGCTCAGTTTGCTGACCAAACCCAGAAAACAGGTTAGCCGTGGTTCGTCTTAATTATTTCCTCAGCACAGCCAGGTGATATCTTCAGTTGACAGGAAGTGGATTTTTTTTTTTTTTTTTAGGTATTGTGCATGAAAAATAATGAACAAAATATGAACTTTTTACTGCTGAAAATAGCTCAGTGAGTCAAGTTTCCCTTGAACTCTTAACTAGTAGGCCCCCCACTGAAGACGGGTATGAAAATAAGTAACACTCCACCACTGTACGTTCGATCCAGGTGAGCCAAATCATGTTACTTTGGTTTTACGTTTGTAGTTTTCTTTCACATCGGAACAAAATGCAAAACAGGCTGCTTATATTTGATGTAAACGGGGAGAA